>NW_025334648.1:0-300000 GCF_014858855.1 Bufo gargarizans | reverse complement strand
CAGCCCGATGGTTGAGAGAGGGAGCCCCCTCCCTCCATTAACCCCATGGATGCCGCTGTCGTGGCATCTAAGGGGTTATAGCATAGTGTCAGCATACAGCTGACACTCGCTGCTGATGGCGGCAGCTCAGGAACAGAGCCTCCAACATCACATACAGCAGAGGGAACTCACAAGGGGGCACAGGTGAGGGATGGGGGCAGGGGACACTCATGGGGGCAGACGACATGGATGAGGGCAGGCGGGCACAGATGCCGGCAGGGAGAGCGCATGGCCGGCAAAAAGGTTGGAAGCATAGCCTGAAACAGATCAGAGCCAGAAACAGGCACTTTTACACTGCCGCAATCCGATTGGTTAGCCTGCAAAGATTAACCAATCGGATCTGTTATGTCCCCTGGACACTCTGTGTCTCTCAGGTGCTGCTGGCAATGCTGCCAGTATCTGCTCAACAAGTTACGCACACAGGCCGATGTACTACTTAACCAGAGCAAGGTTTATTACTCAGAACATTATGGCATTCTTACATGGAGGAGTCTTATTCCAACAGCTTCTGTCCTTATCAGATGTAATCCCTTCTCAGCCTCATGTGTCTGCTTCCAGTTCCCCTCACACACACTGTCTGACTTCCTGGTACAGCTCCTCCTCCCCCATCATGTATCAGGAGAAAAAGGGTAAAGGTCACAGTGATCTATCACAACATCACACCTCCTTTCCTCCCCAAAAAAAAAAAAAAAAACATAACAAGAGAACAAAATGTTGAACACATAACACAACAAGGCAAGCGAGATCCGTTCAGCAAGTAGTATCTCCAATTCAGTTCTGTGATCTCCGCAGCCCTTCATGAGCCCTTTGTCTCTGTTCCCTGACCTCCAATGTGTCCCGTAAGATTTCAGCACTTTGCCAGCGAGGCGTTTGACGTCTTGGACGGGTAGACCTACGCAGAGGTACAGCACCGGGAGGAATAAAGTCAGTCAAAGGTACTGGAGATGTCAGTGGGTGTCCCACAGACAAATCAGTCTCTGTAACTTCAGGCACATGTCCGGACTCCTCAGGAATATGGTCACCAACCGGTTCAGGGTTTGGGTGTAAACTTGTGGGATCATGCCAGACACCATGCCATATGTCACCAGCAGAGTTCAGAGTAGACTCTGGTGGGTGGTCAGAAAGAAGGGTCGGTTTTGTCACTAGTGGCCGGCAAATGTGTTTCCTCAATTGTGAAAGGTGTCGCCGAACACAAATGCCTTCCTCCAGGCGGACAAGGTACATTCTTCTGCCAAGAGTTCCATCAATAACGCCAGGAAGCCAAGGAGGCAAAGCTCTGTAATTCTGAGACCATACAAGATCACCGGCACGGAATCCCAGACGGCCCGGCGGAGGAGGTGTTGGTGACTGCTCCTGCGGACGAACTAAATCAAGTTTGGTGCGGAGATGCCTGCCAAACATAAGAAAAGCCGGTGACAGCCCAGTAGTAGCGTGTTTCGTGTTACGGTACATGATCAAGAATTCCAGCAGCTTCTCTTCTGACAGTCCAACCTGGTCCAGAGTGGACAGTAAGTGCTTCTTAAATGACTGCACAAATCGTTCTGCCAGCCCATTTGAAGCTGGATGATAAGGAGCTGTTTTGTAGTGTTGGACACCCAAACCACTAAGGAAGGAGTGAAACTCATGCGATGTAAATTGAGTTCCATTGTCGGAGACTATGGCTGTAGGCAAGCCAAATTGAGCAAAGAGCTTCCTTAAGACTAGAATGGTAGCAACTGAGGTAATAGAAGGCATTTGAAAAACCTCCGGCCATTTTGAATGTGCATCTACCACGATCAAATACATTTTACCCTGGATGGGGCCAGCAAAATCAAGATGGAGTCTGGACCACGGTTCTGTTGGCCATGGCCAAGGTTGCAGGGTTCCTCTCTTTTGGGGTCGCTGGGCTTGACAGCACCCAGGACATTGAGCAACATAATCTTCAATTGCTGTATCCATTTGTGGCCACCAAACATAGCTCCGGGCCCGCTGCTTCATGCGCACCACACCAGGATGGCCTTCATGCAGTATCCTTAGCATGGTTGATTGCAAGTACTGGGGTACAATCACTCTATTGCCCCATTGTAGGCAACCAGCATTAGTCACAAGCTCACATTTTCTGGCAAAGTACGGACGAAAGTCACCTGAAACACTCCCTGGCCATCCAGTCTGAACATAAGAGAATATCTGAGACAGGAAAGGATCTGTGGCTGTATGTCTGGCAATCAGGGAAGGTGGACATGCAAGATTGTGGCCTGTGTACTTCCACTACACGTACCTCTCTTAGTGGGTGGTCATCTCTTAGTGGCAATCTGGAAAATGCATCTGCATTGCCATGGGTATCATGGGAGCGGTATCTGATCGAATAAGCATAAGCTCCTAAAAATAAAGCGTACCTTTGTAAGCGAGATGCGGTTGTTGTAGAAATTCCTTTCTGAGGGTTCAGTATTGACAACAGAGGTTTGTGGTCAGTGATAAGTGTGAACTCCCGACCATAGACGTACGCGTGAAATTTTTTTGTGGCCCATACAATGGCCAAAGCTTCCTTGTCAATCTGGGAGTAGTTTTGTTCTGCTGAGGTTAAAGACCTGGAGGCAAAAGAAATGGGGCGCTCCGTGCCATCCGGCATGACATGGGAAAGCACTGCACCCAGTCCATAAGGCGAGGCATCACAAGCCAGGATGACGGGTTTCTTTAAATCATAGTGGACCAGAACTCGAGAAGACAGAATGAGTTCTTTAGAAAGCCGAAAAGCTTCTTCACATTTGTCTGTCCATATCCATTTAGCTCTTGCATCCAGTAAGCGATGTAATGGGTAGAGCTGGTGCGCTAGGTTCGGCAAGAAACGGTGGTAGTAATTTAGGAGGCCAAGGTAGGACCTGAGCTGGGTGACATTCCGGGGGGTAGGGGCATGGGTAAGGGCTTTAACCTTTTCTTCAGTAGTGTGTAACCCATGACGGTCCACCGTGTGGGCACAAAACTCCAGTTGAGACTTGAGAAATTCGCATTTTGACAGATTGACACGTAAACCATACTTTTGGAGTCTCCCTAGCACAGCTTCAACATTCTTTCTGTGTTCTTCATCAGTGGGACCAGTGATGAGCATGTCATCCAGTAGACATTGGGTGAAAGGTATTCCTGCCAGTACCTCATCCATGATCCGCTGCCAGATGGCTGGAGCTGGGGCTATGCCAAAAACCATGCGGTTATACTGGAATAATCCTTTATGAGTGTTAATGGTCAACAGATGGCAGTGAATCTGGGTGTACTTGCAGTTGCAGGTAAGCTTGCTTTAAGTCTATTTTTGTAAACTTTTGCCCCCCAGCCAGTGAGCCAAATAAATCTTCAAGTCGAGGCAATGGGTATTGATCCACAAGAAGTTGGTTGTTCAGAGCTACCCTGAAATCACCACAAATCCTAATGTCTCCATTCTTTTTCTTGACAGGCACAATTGGTGATGCCCATTCACTTCTATCCACTTTCGTTATGATCTTTTCAGCCAATAGGTGGTCCAGCTCTGCTTCCACTTTTTTCCGCAAGGCAAAAGGTACTGATCTTGCCTTACAAAAACGAGGTGTAGCACCAGGCTTCAAGAGGAGGTGGGCCATCTTTCCTTTTACGGTGCCCAAAGAGTCCTCAAAAACCTCTTTAAAACGTGACTTCAGGGATTCCACCCAATGGTCTACTTTAGAAAGCAATGTACATTGGCCAATGGTAAAAGGAGGCATGCCCAGGGCTTTGATCCAGTCCCTGCCATACAGCGGAGGACCTCCATTCCTTACAACATAAAGGCGTAGACTTTGACTGTGGTTGCCTAATGTAACAAGGGGCTTTACATAACCCAAGGGCTGTAGTAGTTCCTTGCTGTAGGTTTGTAGCGTGAGCTTTGTAGGTTTTAGCGGCAGGGACAGACCCGATGCCTTTAAATCAGTCCATGAAATGACAGACACAGCTGCCCCTGTATCAACATCCATGGAGACAGGACAGCCATTGAGTGTGACATCCACTTTAATCGCCGGAGTACTCCCAGCTACTCGAAACAGTCCAACATGCTGGACACATGTCTCCTCATCAGAGCTAAAACCGTTATTGTCCATATCCACACGGAATGTCTGTTTACGTCTATCTTTAGTGGTAGTGTTCGGGGAGCGAGAGCTGCGGCAAACGCGCCCAATATGACCAGTCTTCCCACAGCGAAAACAAACGACATCCTTGAACTTGCAAGCAGGCGCACTGTGAGTAGTGTTACCACAACGGTAGCAAGTCGGGGTCCCAGAGACAGAAGAATTAGGGTGGCGAGGTTTAAGCTGAGTGGCAGGGGACGGGCGTCTCGAGCGTTGAGTGATAGCAGTGTGGAATATTTCCTCACCCTGGCTTGCAGGAGTTGTAGGTGGTGCCTTCAGTAGGGCTGGCGTCCCGTGTTGCCAACTCCATGACCGTAGCAAGGTCAGTGGCTTTCGTCAGAGTCAAGTCGGGTTCTGTGAGTAAACGTTTCTGTATGGCTGGGTCGCAGAGTCCCATGACGAACATGTCACGGAGAGCCGTCTGTAGGTAGTCTCCAAACTGACAAGTGGCAGCCAGTTTACGTAAAGCAATGATATATGTCTTTATATCCTCCCCGGCCTGCTGCCTTCTACCGTAGAATTTAAACCGCTCCGCGATTTCCAACGGCTTCGGGTTGTAGTGTGTATGTAGCGTCTGAATTAACTCAGGCAGGGACTTAGAGGCTGGCTTGTCTGGAGAAACAAGGTCTCTGAGGGTTCCATATGCAGCTTGACCCAATGCAGTGAGAAAAACTGCACTTCTCTTTTCAACAGTCACATTATTCGCTTCCATATACTGTTCCAGCCTCTCCACCCAGGAGATCCATGACTCAGCTGCAGGATCAAATGGTTGAATAAACCCTATGAAGGCCATGTGTGCTAAAATCCACAATCCTCGTCGCCACTGTTATGTCCCCTGGACACTCTGTGTCTCTCAGGTGCTGCTGGCAATGCTGCCAGTATCTGCTCAACAAGTTACGCACACAGGCCGATGTACTACTTAACCAGAGCAAGGTTTATTACTCAGAACATTATGGCATTCTTACATGGAGGAGTCTTATTCCAACAGCTTCTGTCCTTATCAGATGTAATCCCTTCTCAGCCTCATGTGTCTGCTTCCAGTTCCCCTCACACACACTGTCTGACTTCCTGGTACAGCTCCTCCTCCCCCATCATGTATCAGGAGAAAAAGGGTAAAGGTCACAGTGATCTATCACAACATCACAGGATCAATCTCCAGCAAGGGACCACTCTGATTGGTCCCTTGCCGGCATTACTGGACTGTATGCTGTCCATGACAGCGGCAGTCATGGGGCAGAAGCTTTAATCCAAGCGTTTTGCAGCGCTTGGATTAAAGAGCTGCTATGACGTTTATACACGTGCTAGTTGCACTGGGTATGTGCAGATAGGACGTATATAGCCGTATGGCAGTCGGGAAGGGGTTAAACTATATAATAAACTCTATTACCATCAAAGACATAGCCATCAGTCTTCTTGACTCCCCAACCAAGATCCGGCAGCAGGGGTGGACTGGGAAATTTAAGTGGCCCTGGAAAAAAGACTAAAAGTGGCCCCATGTTGTTGGCAAATCCAAGCTGACAGAAGTGGGGCAACACAAGTAGTGCGGGAAATTTCCCTGCAAGTTCTATGATTATTCCACTCCAGCCAAAAGTCTTCAGAACTCCTCATTAGTGTTGAGAGAATCTAAGTATCCGAAGTGGACTTATGAATTTCCTCATGCTCCGTGGTAATTTTCCGTAAAATGGCAGTGAAAAAATACTTAGTAACATATTACATAACATAAGGCCGAAAAAAGACATCTGTCCATCCAGTTCGGCCTGTTATTCTGCAAGTTGATCCAGAGGAAGGCAAAAAAACCCTGTGAGGTAGAAGCCAATTTTCCTCACTTTAGGGGAATAAAAATTCCTTCCCGACTCCAATCAGGCATCAGAATAAATCCCTGGATCAACGATCTCTCTCTAGTAGCTATAGCCTGTAATATTATTACACTCCAGAAATACATCCAGGCCCCTCTTGAATTCCTTTATTGAACTCCCCATCACCACCTCCTCAGGCAGAGAGCTCCATAGTCTCACTGCTCTTACCGTAAAGAATCCTCTTCTATGTTTGTGTACAAACCTTCTTTCCTCCAGGCGCAGAGGATGTCCCCTCGTCACAGTCACCGTCATACTTACCTCATACATTTGAGTGTGAAGAGGCTGCCGTGGCCATCTTGCTTAAAGATCCCGCGTAAAATCTCGTGCACGGTGATGTATGACATCACCATGGCAGCCAGCGTGATGATGTCATCACACACCGCACAAGATTCCGTGCTGGATTTTGAAGCAAGATGGCAACGGCGGCCTCGTCACACTCAAATGGATGAGATAAGTAGAATTAAAACTTTTTTTTTTTAACTCATCAACCCCTTAATAGTCATAGTCATATCCAGGGATATGAGATCACTATCCTAAACCATAATGCATAATAGATATCAGTTAACCCCTTAATCACCCTACACCAATAAAGATAAGGTTCTCTAGACCACCAGAGCTATTACAGGAATATTATCAGAAACCCTTAGGGCCAGTTCACACTGAGTTTTTTGGCGCTGATTTTGGAACGTTTCTGTCTCAAAATAAGGTTAAAAAAAATGCCTTAAAACAGCTTCCCATTCATTTCAATGGGAAGCAGCACTAGATTGTCTCAGCTCTCCCTTTCACAGCTCAGGAGGCGTGACTCAGCTCTCCCTATCACAGCTCAGGGGGCGTGTCTCAGCTCTCCCTATCACAGCTCAGGAGGCAGTTGAAGGATGAAGCTGAGCATGTGCGGCCTTCTCAGTGAGCAGGACAAAGAAATAAGAAAAACAAACAGCAGGTGGCGCTATACAGATAGATTTTATTGAATAATTTTTAATTACATGAAATTACAAAATAATTCATGTCCAGGTGCTGGTTTGAAAACTGTAGAGTATTTTTGTGGGACAATCCCTTTAAGAAGGGATGTAGTTACAGTCTAGAAGCTGCTGATTTATGGCCCAAACTTAGGCGAGGCCCACCCAGGAGAAGGAATGAAAGATGTTATTGTCAGGGCCCCCTCAATAGTATTATACAATGAGATTATATACAGACACTGTAGGAAACGGACGAAGTGGCTGCTTAGCCTTGTCTGAGAGAACGATCTTGACTAGCCACAGGAGTAGGGGGTTGCTAAGAAGTTTCGGTGGGGAGAAGGGAGGCATTCAAAAATGTGCTAGTGCACGGTCATTTCTACTTAAGCTGCTACTGGAGAGGTGGTTTTTCAGGTTACTTTTGAAGGTTTGGCTATGGGAGGGGGGGGAGTCTGATATGTTGGGGTAAAGAGTTCCAGAGTATAAGGGGATGCACGGGAGATAAGGTGATAAGAGGAAAGGAGAGAAGGAGGTCTTCTGAGGATCTGAGATTACGTGTGGGGATGTATCGGGAAAGCAGGTCAGGGATGTAAGGAGGGGACAGGTTGTGGACGGCTTTACAGTTGTGTTCAAAATAATAGCAGTGTGTTTAAAAAAGTGAATAAAGCTCAAAATCCTTCTCTCTAATAGCTTTTATTTCCATATACACAAATGCATTGGGAACACTACACATTCTAGTGTAAATCAAAACATGAAGAAAAATATATCAAATTAGTTTTTTTTTTGTTTTTTGTTCACATTTCTTTATTGGTTTTTCATTATTTTTTACCATAAATATGACATCATTGACATAGTATAGATCATGTCAATTTTACATCAGTATTTGGCTGCGACATAAAACATAAAACAATTGCCTGTGCCAGTTTACATGTGAACAACACAATTAGATCCCCTTGCTGCTCAACCTTCCCACCCCCCAATCCCAATCCTTCCCAATCCACATCAGACTATTCCTTCCCCCCTCCCAACCCCTTCTGCTCTTAGCCCCTGGAAATGCCCTCTACCTTGACAACTTAGACCTTGCTACGCGCAGTACTCAACCCCGTTCAGTCTACTTTTAGAACCCGTAGGCCACCTTTTAAGTCTTCCGTCAGATACCAGGATGTTAACTTGAATGGAGACATTATTCAAGGGTATTCTGAGACAGGAATGTAAACAATCAGAAACTTCTTCCACCCCGATACAGTTTTCTCCCCAGAAGTTCCTTATTGTTTAGGGCTTCAAGCCATTCCAAGTGAAACACATGCTTTAGTTGAGAAAGGACCATGTCCCTTGTTGGGACTGCCGACTCCAGCCACAGCTTCAGTAAACAACGTTTCGCTACTATCAAGAGCTTATGACCCAACTGTGACAAATGTAGGGTTCCTCCCTCTCGCCTTCCCCTGAAGCTAAGTCAGGCTGAACAATCGTATGTGTGATAGCCAGCATCGGAGAGATCTCCCCTTCAAAACTACTAACTTCCCCCAGTATCTTACTCATCTGTGCCCAAAAATCAGCCAGCGATGGGCAAGCCCAAAGCCCATGAAATAGATCCGATCCATCTAGCTTACACTTGGGACATGCCATCAACCTGTTCGTATCGCCTTTTTTGCCTGGGATATTAAACCATAAGTTGCGTGTGTAATATTTTGATCTGTGTCTCACGCCACAGTTCATTTGTAACTGCACGATACAAGTCAGCCAAACCTGAACATATGTGTGGATATACATTTTCCTCACCCAACAGAACTCTCCATTTGTCAAATATTTTTTTCCTATCCTTAGCTTTCCATTTGTCCCTCAGTAAATGATATAAAGAGGAAATTGTGGGTCTAACCGAAGTCTTGAGGAAGAGATCAAACTCATTCAGGGTCCATTCCCAGGACAGATAGCTGACAAGGCTTTTACTATAGCTCCTAACTTGCATATATGATAGGAAATCTAGTTCCTGCAATTCCCATCTTTCTCCTAGCTCCTGTAGAGTAGCCCAACGATCCTCCCCTTCTCTAAACAGGTCACCCATCTTAGTTATCCCTTTCTGGATCCACTTGTCAAATAGCCTACTATTTCCGCCCACCTGAAATCTCGGGTTATGAGACAGCGGGAGATGCTTGGAAAATTGATAAGGCAATTGAAACTGTTTCTCAACATTTTCCACGTGAGAATCGTGTCTCTCAATATAAGTGACCTCTTGACAAAGGTCGGAATCTTGGGTATGCTAGTGTGCACCAAGCCATGAGATCCCATGGTGAGGCCAATTGCATTTCCACTTTCAAGTTAGAGTAGTAGGATGTTTTATTAGCCCAATCTAGCAGGTGACGACTAAGGCACGTGAAGTTGTAACCCCTCACATTAGGAAAATTTAGCCCCCCATGCTCCTTCCTCAATTTCTACTTAACCAGAGAAATACGCGGCCTTTTTCCTCTCCACAAGAATCTTGAGAAGCCCTTTTCTAGCCTTTGTATGTCAGCATGCCTAAGCAGAAGTGGGATGGTTTGCAACGGGTACAACAACCTGGACATCCCCATCATTTTATGAGATGGCATCGTCCTACCAGTGAAAGGGAGATTGATCCATCTATCTAGGTCTGCCAAATCTTAGAGATCAATGATGGAAAGTTCAGTTGATATAGGGAGTGAGGCTGCTTCCCTACCTTGATGCCCAACTATTTAATATGCGCCTTGGACCTGGTGATAGGGAGCTTTGCTTTGCCCACCGCTGTGTACCCTTGGTATCTGGAAACAAAGTAATAGCTCGCATTTGGCCAAATTTACTCAGTATCCTGAAGATGTGCCAAACACCTTCATATCCTCAAATATCCTCTATATTTGTTCTTGTGGCCTAGCCAGGAACAGAATAATGTCATCAGCAAACAAAGCTGTTTTAAGACTTTTGTTTTGCCCACCCTGATCCCCTCAAAAAAGGTCGGACTGGCTCAGTCTCTTGGCCAGTGGCTTCTAGAGCTAAATTGAAGAGGAGGGGTGATAAGGGACAACCCTGGCGCGTGCCTTTCTGTAAGGGAAAAGGATTTGAAAGGAAACCCTGTGTGTATACTCTTGCTTTGGGGTTTTCATAAAGTCTGGATAAAAAATTCCTAAACTACCCAACAAATCCCATTCTATCCAATACCGCTTCCAGCCATGCCCACCTAACATTATCAAAAGCTTTTTCAGCATCAATGATGAGCATGGCTGGAGTTTCTCCCTCCCCCGGGTCCTGGCTGACCCTGTCCAGAATCGTCAACACATTTCTTAGATTAATGACTGCGGATCTCCCCTGCACAAATCCTTCCTGTTCAGGGGCAATCAGAGCCGGCAACATAGACCTCAGACGGTCAGCCATAACCTTGGACAGTATTTTCGTATCTACATTAATGAGAGAAATGGGTCTGTAAGACCCTGGGTCTAGTGGATCCTTACCTGCTTAATGTAAGACATGTTCTCTCTATCAGGGAGCGCCTTTCCCTCTAGCACTGCGTTGTAGAGACTCAGAAGAACTGGGGATACCTGGGTGAGCAGAGCTTTGTAATACTCCCGTGAGAACCCATCAGGACCTGGGGCCTTGGAGTTACCCAGGTGACGAATAACTACCTGGAGTTCTTCTATGGTTATACCCGCATTCAGCTGCACTACCTGTTCTTGTGTAAGCGATGGTAATTGTACCTTATCTAAAAGGGTGTCAACTAAACTAGCAGTAGACTGATCTTCATACAAAGATTTGTAATAGTCTCCCACTATTTTACTGATTCCTGCTGGGTCAGTGACCACTTTATTGTCAGAATTTTTAAGGGCCGAAAGACCAGCTTTATTGCCAAATTTATGTAGTATGGCTTCATAAGCCGTGAATCGTAAAGACTCCCTATCTTTGGTGAACCTGTCAAAGTCCCGCCGCACCTTCACCCATCTTTTCTTATTTGTTTCGGTGGGATTCCCTAGAAATACCGTATAAGAAGACCTAACTCTCTTGCTAGCCTCCTCCTGTTGTACCATCACCTTCTTTTTCAATCCAAATACATAATTCATTATCCTTCCCCTCATTACCGCCTTAGACGCCTGCCAGAACAGGCCAGGATCCTCCATATGCTCCTGATTAGCCTCCCGGTACTCTTCCCACCATCCCACTAGCTTATTCTGGAAATACTCCTTAGTTAACAGCTGGGAACGGAATCTCCATAAATAGTCCGGGCCTCTCGGATAGTCCGCGCTTAGGATTAATTCCACTGGTGCATGATCTGCTATCACTAAATCCCCCACACTCGCCTGCTCTACCCTCCCTCTCAGAGAATGATGCACTAAGATGTAGTCAATCCGAGACCACGAGTCCTTCGCATGCGAGTAAAAGGAGTAGCATCTTTCATCGGAATGCAGCTGTCACCAGGGATCCACCAACAACTCAGTCGCTTGCAGCAAATTTGGCAGTGCACTATCTCGGGACCCAGTGTGTAGATCCCCCCCCCCCCCATCACATTACTCTTCCTATCTTCTGGCGCGTTCAGTACCGTATTAAAGTCCCCCCCTACTATCTTGTTGGGACAGGTATCTCGCAGTAGAAGCTCTTCCAAATCCCTATAGAATCTTGCATTGGTATGGTTTGGTCCATAGATATTATACAAGCTGTATTGAGTGTCCTGCACCTTCAGCAATACATAAGCCCACCTGCCCTGGTTATCGGATTCAGACCCCATTACCTGGCAATTAAGCTGTCCATTAACTAGAATCAATACTCCTGCCTTCCTATGTACCGCCGGGGACCCTACCACCTGTGTGATCCATAACTTTTCCATCCTGAAAAAATCCTCCTGACCTAGATGAGACTCCTGCAGCATGACTATGTCTGGCTTCGTCTTTTTTAGGTGTCTGAGAACCCTCCACCTTTTCTGCGGTGACCGCAGACCATTCACATTCCACGATACCACCTTCATTATGTCGGGTTGAGACCTTTGAGGCAACCTGTCTAAACTGAACACCACCTGCGCTATATTATTGGGCCTTCCTTCTCTCTCGAGCAGTATACCAACCCCAGTAGCAATTGTACCCCAAACTAAACTAAAACTACCCCCCCATAGCTTGACCTTTCTTATATATTCTGCTTTGTTTTTTTTTGTTTTTTTCAACGACTCCCTTTTTTCTGCGCTGCAGGACGTTTACCGCCACCACTCGGTTGCGCCTGACACTAAGTTGTACCCCGCATTCAAATTCTCCATCTAGAACTCGATGGATCCAACCCAAACCTACAAGTCTCAGACTCTATTCTCTCCCGTCCACCCAACAGCCAACCCCAACGGTTAAGTAACATAACATAGTATGGCATCATTTCAGTACCCACACAATCATTAATTTTACCTCAAGACACGGAGGCTCATATTGCTTAACTCTTTCTTCACTTGAATATAGCAGCAAAGGAGACAATCAGAAAAAACATTTCTCCAATGAGAACATAAGTCCCTTAGCCCCACATAAAGGGACCTCCTTCACATCTCCACTTCCTCTTTCTTTGCTGCTGCTGTTCCGATAAGTACCCCACCACAGTCCTCTGGGCTGTGGGTTGGTATTTTGTCTTTATATTTTGAATTGTCTAATGTTATATTGCCTTTTTTCGCCTGTTTTTACACTCCCTTAGGAATTGTGCCTTTGTGGGTCATATTTTTTCCCCTTAGTTTATTCTGTTGGGTTATTCCCTCTCTTTTATTTCTATTCTTTTTCCGGTTATTCCGGTCCCTTTTTCCCCCCTTTTCTCTTCTGGGGGGGAAAGTTTTTCCTCCCTCTGGTGGTCGCTGACAGCCTTTTCTGCTCCGAGATCTTACCGGCCACTGAGGGGTCCCCTGTTATATTTCGGTGGTCGCATTCCGGTCGCCATTTTCTTCTCCCTCAGCTTCTTCTTCTAGGCGTTCCTAGCATCGCGAGAGTTCGGTGGCCATCTTGGATGCGCCCGAAGTCTCGCGATCGCAGGATTTCGGGCGCGCTCTCTCCACGGCTGTATTCTGTTGCCTTCAGCGTGAGATCGCGCGAGATTTCAGACGCTTAGTGCCTATTGCCACCGGTCACCTCGTCTTGCTGCGCTCCTGTCCGGTTTAGCTTCGTTATCTCTGGCTCCTAGGTTTATCCTGTTTCTAGGTACTGTAGATTGTTGCCCATTCCTAACACCATTAGAATCATCCATCATGTCCCTGGTTCCAACCCCTTCTTCTCTGCTAGGTAGCAGCCCCACTCTGGAAGCTAGCCAGGCTGTTCCCCAGAGGGTGCCCCCTCCTGTGACAGCCATTCCTTCTGCGGCAGATGCCCATGCTAGGGCTTTACAGCAGTCCATTTCGGACGACATTTTGTCCGCTATGGGCTCTGTTTCCTCAGCCCTCACCAGCTCCCTGTCTCAGGTCCTCTGCTCCCAGACAGTTACTATGACTCACGATACCACAGTGTCGTTGCCTAATACCTCCAGAAACTCCTTGACCGATGGCCTCGTTCCATCATCTGACAGCGCGCTCCGGTCGCGCAAAAGAGCCTGTCCGCGCCAGGCAGAACGTGCACGGAACTGGAAAACGGCTAGATCCCAGCCGCAACCGGAATCTGACTCTCAGGAGTCTGAGGAGGAGGTTGAGTTATTTTCCCCAGTGAACTCTGAGGGAGATGAGTTTGATTTGGATGAGGGGCAACCTGGCCCGGTTACCCGGCCGACTGCGACTAAGTCGTCTGCGATGACCGATGGGCAGGCACCCCTTACGGACCCATCTGGTTCCCCGTTATTTGACCCGGACACTCTCCATCACCCCAGGTCATCCGAATGGCTACCCGCTCCCAATGTCACTAGCTACATTGAGTCCATGACCCGCAGGCCCCTTAGCAAGGAAGCCCGGAACAAACCCGGCAGTACCTAACAGGGTGTGTGAAACTCCCACAGTTGACCCTAAGGTTGTACAATTTTTGTCTAAGTCAGGTTTTAGTCCCCGCAGAGGCCTGGACTCAGCCCTTCGGGCGTGCCAGGACAAGTTATTGGACATTATGGGGCCACTGGCCAAGATCTTTGATTTGGTGGAAACCGCAAAAACTTAGGGCCGACTGGTGGACCCCGAGGAGCTTAGAGGCTGGGTCCAACGGGCCATATGCTTGGCGGGCAATGCCAACACCTCTATCGCCATTGAGCGCAGGAAGGCCATCTTGATTAAGATGGAACCTAAATTAGCCAACATGGCCCTCACTGAGTCGGGCAAAGACGCCCAGGGGCTCCTATTTGGTGACCCCTTTATCAAGGAGCTGGGGAAATTCGTGGGCACATTTACTGCCCTTGATAAGGCGCAAACCTCTATGCGCAAGGTGTTCAGTAACCGGGTTTCCTCCAGGGCCGGCAGTTCAAGGGGCCGTCTGGCCGGCCGTTCTTCCTATCAGTCCCGCGGTTCGGGACGAGGCCTCTCGTCACCATCTTTCCGGTCCTCTGGTCCGGACCCGAGGCAACCTCTATCCTTCTTCCCATCGCGGGGTTCCCTGGGACGAGGCAGATCCCATTGGGGACAGCCAAACCTTCGACGCCCTTTCGGTAAGTCAACAGTTTCTTCCCCCTTTTTTGGATCAATGTGTAGGGGGCAGACTCCGGTTCTTTTCCCATGTGTGGGCCACGATCACCTCGAATCCGTGGATTTTGTCCACAATACTAGGATTCCACATAGAACTGGTGTCGGACCCATATCTCTTAAGGACTCCTCCGCACATTCATGCGGCCCTGTCCGCCCAATCCCTCATCGACGAGGAATTAAACCAATTGCTCCTAAAAAGAGCCATAGAGCCAGCTTCCCAGACCCCTCTGGGAGTGGTCAGCAATATGTTCCTCGTACAGAAAAAAGGGGGTCAATTCCGGCCAGTAATAAATCTGAAGGCCTTAAATTCTTTTGTGAAATACCGTCATTTCAAAATGGAGGGTATCCACCTCCTTCGGGATATGCTCCTCCCACGTGACTGGCTAGTGAAACTAGACCTAAAAGATGCGTACCTTACAGTACCGATTGCTCCATCCTCAAGGGACCTGTTACAGTTCCGTTGGCAGAACGCCCTGTGGCGATTCACGTGCCTTCCTTTTGGCCTGTCGTCCGCCCCATGGTGCTTCACAAAGTTACTTCGCCCGGTCATGGCCTGGCACCGCAGCCAGGGTGTGAGGCTCATAGTCTATCTGGACGATATCTTGATCATGGCCCGGGGATTATTCCACCATCCTGGATCACCTGCATTTGGCAATGTCTCTTCTCACCAGCTTGGGTTTCATTATCAACCGGGAAAAATCCTGTTTGATCCCGTCCAGGACTTTAGAGTTCCTAGGTTTCCTGGTGGACTCAGAGGCTTTGACTCTCAGTCTTCCCCCAGTGAAAGTGCGTACGATTCGCAAGGAATTGCGTCGCACGTTGTCTTTACCTCAGGTGTCCCTTCGTCAGCTGGCCAGGGTGATAGGTCTCTTATCATCCTCCATCCAGGCGATTTTTCCAGCCCCACTGCATTATCGGGCCTTACAGCGCTTAAAGATTGCCCACCTGCAGGCGGGAGCAACTTATGCGGACCTCATCCTTCTGGACTCAGACACTCGGGACGAGTTTGGTGGATTGCCAACCTATCAGCCTGGAATGGGAGGGCCATTTTTGGCCCTCGTCCAGACCTGGTAGTGGAGTCCGACGCCAGTCTCCTGGGATGGGGTGCCCATTGCGAGGGGGTGTCCACCGGAGGCCCTTGGGCGTTCTCGGAGACTTCTCTGCATATCAATGCCCTGGAGCTCCTGGCGGGATCCTTTGCGATCCGCAGTTTTGTCAATGGGAGGGCCAGGGCGTGTGTGCGTCTACGGATGGACAACGTCTCGGCAGTCCGATATATCAACTCCATGGGAGGTACCCGATCCAGAATGTTAACCCATCTGGCCAAGGAGTTCTGGGAATTTTGCCTTTCCAACAATGTGTCGGTGGTAGCGGAGTATTTACCAGGGCTCCACAATACTCGGGCCGATTGGAGTTCTCGTTTCATGTCCGATTCCAGCGACTGGAAATTGGACGAGGGAACTTTCGCCTCCGTGTTATCCCTCTGGGGTCCTTTTTCCATCGACCTTTTTGCGTCTCGATGGAACGCCCAGCTCCCCAGATACTTCAGTTGGAGGCCGGACCCATCCGCGGAGGCGGTGGATGCTTTCCTACAACAGTGGTCAGGGAGCCTGATGTATGCCTTTCCACCTTTCTCCCTGATCCCACGGGTTCTGGCCATGGTGCATTACCAGGCGGCAGACATGGTCTTAGTGATCCCATTTTGGAACACTCAGTCTTGGTTCGCACAACTCCTGGAGTTGTTGGTGGACTATCCCCTGCTATTGCCGCAATCTGCGACTCTTTTACAGGGGCCGGTGGGTCAACCGCACCCTCTGGTAGTCTCAGACTCTTTACGCCTGCTGGCTTGCAAGATTTCGGGAACCCCAATCTACCCGCAGATGTTTCGGAAACGGCTAGGTTCCTACTGGAGAGCGCATGGGCCCCCGGGACCAGAAGAGCTTACAAGTCTGCATGGCAGTCATGGTCTGCTTGGTGCCTGCTCAGGAACCTGGATCCCGTTACGGCCTCAGTGAATAATATTATCCTTTTCCTTTCTTCTTTGTACAAGGATGGTAAGGCCTATCGTACCATTAATGTTTTTAGGTCGGCTATTTCGTCCGGCCATAGGGGGTTCGAGGGCTGCCCGGCGGGGCGTCATCCCCTTATTTGTCGCTTGCTTAGAGGTTCGCGCCTAACCCGTCCTCCTCGTCCTCGTTTTTCGAGTTCATGGGACGTTTCTATAGTCTTATCTTTTCTGTCGTCTTGGCCGGTCAATTCGGAGCTCTCTTTGCGCCAACTTTCGGCCAAGTTAGTTACTTTATTTTGTCTCGTAAAAGGGTGTCGGACGTGCGGGCGTTGGACTACGACCCTCGCTCGTTCACCCCGGAAGGCGTGACCTTTAATATCTCACGTCGCACTAAAACCAGTATTAGGTCAGTGGATTATCCGGCTTTTCCGGAATCCCTGGTCCTTTGTCCGGTGGCATGCTTTAGGGAGTACGAATCTCGGACTTCGCCTCTGCGGACTACTTCTCATTCACAACCGTTTATTTCTTTCCGTCGTCCTCATCTTCCGGTCACCAGTGTCACCTTATCTCGTTGGGTGAAGTGGATTTATCCCTGTCTGGCATTGACACCTCCATCTTCACGGCGCATTCGGTTCGAGGAGCCTTGGCCACGTCCCTAACCCTATCGGGGGCTAAATTGGAAGACGTCATGAGACTGGTGGACTGGTCTCGGGTTTCTACTTTCAGGAGATTCTATTTCAGACCGGGTCCGCATGTTTTTTCGTCCATTGTAAATCAGGCTTTGAACTAGCAATATGAGCCTCCGTGTCTTGATATAAAATTGTGGGATTTTACTAATTTATGACGTAAAGTCATGATTTTATGAAAGACACGGAGGCGAGTATTGTCCCACCCATATTTTTCACCCTCCCCTTTGTTTATTTATATTTGGTGCTATTTTCTGTATGCTATACATTTGATCAACTTTTACCTTTACGTTATCTGCTACTGCATCAGTAGGATTGTTTGGAGTTTTTCCTCAGCTCCTTGCTATTTATATTTATGTTTCTTTCCAGGTTGATTCCAAGGCCCAGCAGTTCTGTGAATGAGTTTCCCCAGTGTTGTCGCGTCCTACCAGGAGGCCGTTTGGGGATTGTTCCGTTTTTTTGGCATCGTTTGAAGTCACGCCGGTGTTCTTCTTGAATTTCGGTGTTCCCAGTTTTCGGTTTTGCAGATCCGTTACCAAAGAAAGAGGAAGTGGAGATGTGAAGGAGGTCCCTTTATGTGGGGCTAAGGGGGAGGGACTTATGTTCTCATTGGAGAAATGTTTTTTCTGATTGTCTTCTTTGCTGCTATATTCAAGTAAAGAAAGAGTTAAGCAATACTCGCCTCCGTGTCTTTCATAAAATCATGACTTTACGTCATAAATTAGTAAAATCCCACAATTATGCTCTACTGAGAAACTTGAAACCTTGAAATATTGTAGTCTCTCCAACAATCCTTAGAGCTCTGGATACCGCGTTGGCATGCTTTACCATGCTGTAATGCACCTCATACGTAGCACAAGCTGGTATGATTAGCTCCTTCCCGCAAATGCCCTGCGGCCTCCCGGAGATCTCTGGTCCCGTGGTAAAGTTGCCCTCTCTCGAGCATTCCAGTGCTGATCAGGAGACTGTCCTTCATCTTGCTTGTCCACGGAGCCTCTCGGAGGGCCCACTCTAGTGGACTCCTCCACCCGTTGATAATCCCGCTGTTCCTTGGAACGAAATAGCATCTGCTCTGCCTCCTGGGGATCGCTGTAAAATCGCACTGAGCCATCCCGCATAGTAACTTTCAAGCGAGCCGGGTATTGTTGCTGGAACCGTATCTCCCGCTTGTATAGCTCCGAGCAAATGCGACTAAAGTCCCTGCGCTGGCAGGCCACCGAGGCTGAATAGTCAGCAAAGAGGAGAACCACATGTCCCCGGATCTTGAGGGGCTGTTTACGGGTACGGAAAGCGCGAAGGATCGCCTCCTTGTCACAGTAATCCAAATAGTGCATTATCACTTGGCGCGGCTTTCCTCCCGCCTCCGCCATATTGCCATCTCTGCGACTTTTGTTGTCCGGCATCTGGCCAATTCGGTGAGCCCTCTCCACCTTGTGTTTGCCCTCCAGGCCGAGAGCCTCAGGAAGCTCTCTTTTACATATTTCCATCAGCGCCTGAGGTCTCACACTTTCAGGCAATCCCAAGAGTCGTACGTTGTTCCGCCTCGATCTATTCTCGAGGTCTTCCAGACGGTCTCTTAGTATGATATTTTGTCTAAACAGTTCTTGGGCCTCACCATCTGTTCTTTCTAGCGCCTCCTCAACCTGCACTAACCTCTTCTCCACATCTTCTATGCGAGAGTCTTGCTGGGTCAGCGTCTCCCGGATTTCATGCAGGGATTGCGTTAGGGTCTTATTCAGAGTCTCTCTGATATCTGGTGCCAAATGCCTCACCACTTCAATCGCCAGTGCTTGATCCGGAGTATCCGGCGTCTGTAGCTGGGATAGGATGGGCGATTGGTCCCCCATTTGCGAGCTTAGCGGCACCGCTGGTGAGGCTGGACGAGAATCCTCCATCTTGCCAAGCGTGTCCTCTCCACGTGTGCCCTTGCCGCCGGTAGTTATTTTGCTCCCGCTCCTCAGAAGATAACGGTCCATGGACCAACTTGCGCCGATATGCAGCAGACCGGACCTCTCATGTTTCAGCTACTATTAAGTGCCGCTACGATGGAGCAGGGGCTCGGTTTCTGTGGTCGGTGTCCGGAGCTCTAGCACACCGCGTCCTGCATCGCAGCCCCGGAACCGGAAGTCACCATCAAATTTGTTTTGTTCCTCTAAAAATTTTTAAGAAAAGTGAATATAAGACTGTTAAAAAAAATAGCAGCGTTTTGTATTCTTCTTTACAAACTCAGACATACACTATATAAACTGAGAAATGTTTGAAGATTTTGCTTTCCTTTGAATCGCTTCACTAATATTTAGTTGTATAACCGCTGTTTCTGGGCATTTCAAGGGCATTTCCTCTTCAGCATAAGGCAGCAGGACCTCTTCAAGTATTCTGATGTATTCACACTGATCCATGATCCCTGGTCTGCGATAAATAGGCCCCAAACTGTAGTATGAGAAACATCCCCATATAATGATGCTGGTCCACCATGCTTCCCTGTCTTCACAGTGCACTGTGGCTTGTATTCAGTGTTTGGGGGTCGTCTGACAAACTGTCTCCGGCCACTAGACCTAAAAAGATCTTACTTTCATCGGTCCACAGAATGTCTCTTTAGGCCGGTCACTGTGCCCTTTGGAAAATTGTAACCTCTTCAGCACATGTCTTTTTTCCAACAGTGGGACTTTGCGGGGGCTTCTTGCAGATAGCTCGGCTTCACATAGGCGTCTTCTAATTGTAACAGTCCTCATAGGTAACTTCACACCTTCTTTCATCTTCCTGGAGCTGATTGTTGGCCGAGTCCTTGCCATTTTGGCTATTCTTCTATCCATTCGAATGGTAGTTTTTCACTTTCTTCCACGTCTTTGAGGTTTTGGTTGCCATTTTAAAGCATTTGTGATCGTTTTAGCTGAGCAGCCTATCATTTTCTGCACTTCTTTATATGTTTTCCCCTCTCCAATCAACTTTTTATTCAAGGTACGCTGTTCTTCTGAACAATGTCTGGAACGACCAATTTTCCTCAGAATTTCAGAGAGAAATGCACTGTAATCAGCAAGTACAACATTCACTGCCTTCCTTCCTTAAATAAGGGCAATAATTGGCACCTGTTTTTCAAAGAATGAATGACCTTGAACTCCACACTGCTGTTATTTTGAACATGCCTGTTGGGTCTGTCGGGTTTCTATTATTCTACTACACCTGCTAGTAAATTATTTGCCATGTAGAAATATAATTTCTACTAAAAACAGTGATTGATCAGGTTAGTGATGTCTGACTGCTATTATTTTGAACACAACTGTATATGTAGTTGTAAATATTTTAAACTGAATTCATTGGGCAATGGGGAGACAGTGAAGGGATAGGCAGAGGAGTAACTAGGGGAGAGGTGGATTAACCGGGCAGCAGAGTTTAGAATAGATTGAAGGGCAGCGAGAGCGCTAGATGGGGGGCCAAACAGGAGGATGTTGCAGTAGTCTAGGCGGGAGATGACAAGGGCATGCAGTAACATTTTAGTTGACTCAGGGGTGAGGAAAAAGCAAATACGAGAGATGTTGTGGAGTTAGAAGCGGAAGGTGGAGGTGAGGGTTTGGATGTGTGTCTTAAAGGACCGGGCAGAATCAAATGTTATCCCCAGGCAGCAGACCTGTGCCATAGTGCCAATAACTGTATTGGACAGGTCAGGTAGGGGGGCTGACTGACATGGGGGAAAGACAATGAATTAAGTTTTCTCCATGAAGCGGTAGGAGAAGAATGAAGATATAGCCGACAGACACTCTGGGATTCTGGATAGCAGGGAAGAGACATTTGGGCCAAAGAGGAAGAGTTGAGTGTCGTCAGCATAGAGGGGGTATTGGAAGCCATGGGACTCTATGAGTTGTCCCAGGCCGAATGTATAAATGGAGAAAAGTAGGGGACCCAGGACAGAGCCTTGAGAGACACCAACAGAGAGGTGCCGTGATGCGGATGTGATGTATGAATGAGAAGCACTGAAACTTCTGTTTGTGAAGCACCACTAGAGGGAGCTAGCTGTATACGGATATACACCGAACAGCCATAATATTGTGTGGATTGCCCTCATGCCGCCTAAACCACTGTGAGACATTGATACATGGACACCACAAGACCTCTTAAGGAGTTCTGTGATATCAGACACTAAGGTGTCAGCAGCACATCCTTTAATTGATATAAAATGTTCAGTGGGGCCTCCATGGATCAGACTTTGTTTTCCAGAAAATCCCACAGATGATTATCGAACTGAGAACGATGAATTTGGAGACAAGTCACTAGCTTAATCTCTTTGTCATGTTCTTCATTCCTTTGCAGTGTGGCCGGAGCACTATCCTGCTGAAAGAGGTCACTACCAGTAGAGGGCGCCTCTGCCATTATGGGGGGTACTTGTCTGTATAATGTTTAGCTTGGCGGTATGTGTCATATCTACATGACACCAGGACCCAAGGTTTCCTAGCAGAACATTGGTCAGAGCCTCACACTGCCTCCACCGCGGCTTGTCTTCTTCCCATCCTAATGCCATCTTACAGATGATGTAGTCATGATTACACGCCTTCTTCTATGCTCCATGGTCCATTTCTGACGCTCTGTGCCCATTGTAAAGGTTTTCGGCTGTGTCAGGGCATCAATATGTCTTGGGAGGCCAAGACCCTATCACCGGTTGTTCTGCCTTGGACCATCCCACAAGACCTGCAATTTTGGAGATGCTCTGACCCAGTGGTCTAGTCATCACAATCTGGCCCTTGTCAAAGTCTCTCAGCTCCTTACGCATGTTCACTGACTGGACAAGACAAGCCTCAAGTAAGGTTCAGCTCCTCCATCGCTTCCAGTCTATCTGGGTGTAATGTAAAACAAATCTCTGTACAGAATGTTCTTGAATGATCAATGCATGCAGTTCACTGTATGACCACTAGAGTGCAGCAAAGGACTGCAGTGTGATTATATCTCATTACTGACACCATAGAGTATTACTTTTCAGATTAACCCTATCATGACCTGGCGATTTTCCTTTTTTCCTTTATTTTTTTTTTCGTTTTCGTTTTTTACTACCAAAGCCGTATGTATATTTTTTATTGTGTTTTTATACTGAAAATAAAATTTAAAATTTAAAAAATTTAAAATTTCTTTCAGTCTCCATATTCTGACCCCAATAACTTTTTTGTATTTATGTGTGCGGAGCTGGGTGTAGACTCATTTTTTGTGGGGCTATTTGTACTTTTTAGTGACACCAAGTTGGGGTGTGTACAACTTTTCGATCACTTTTTATTTAATTTTTTGTGGGAGGAGAAGCGACTAAAAAGCGACGAATCGACCATTTTTACTTTTTTTCCTGTTTTCCGTATGGGATAACATTTTTTTGATTTTAATAGTACGGGCATTTTTGCACGCTGGGATACCTATGATGTGTATTTTTTTGTTGTTTTTTTTTTCATTTTGGGGAATTGGTGATTTGAATTTTTATATTTTTTATTTTTTATTTTATTTTGTCCCATCCACTTCACAGACCAGAGTCCACATACAGGTGCTGAGGTCCACATACAGGACCCTATTAAACCAGGCATACTGTCTGGTAGGGCTGATCCTGCTGATTAAAATAATACCTGTCTGGTGGAAATCGGTTGTGGCGTTCCTGAGAAAACAAAGACTTTTAACCTTCATGCAAATGAGGTCTTTAGTGCAGCGGGAAGGCCCCACCCCTCGAGGAGTTAAAGCCTTCATTTTGATAAAGAACAGAAGTCTTTTTTTCCTCTGGAACTCTGCAACTGATTTTCCCAAGACAGGTATCAATTTAATCAGCAGGATCAACCCTACCAGGCAATATGCTTAGCTCGATAGGGGGGAATCCTGCTGAAAAGTACGTTTAAAGGAGTTTACAATGGTGGTCTGTCCTTACAACAGGTCAACAATTTGTGACTGGTGGAGGTCCCACTCCAGACACATGTGCAGGCATGGAGCTATGTCTTTTTCCGCAGACTTTAGACTCACTTTTAGTGGCAAGCCTATTTTGGGCCTTTAAGGGTTGTACCACCGTTAAATGTCATTCAGCATTAAAAAGCTACTTACTTTTGTAATTTAGTTTCTGTTGAGAAATATGCTCCAGTTGTGAGGTCTTCTCTTTATATTGGCGCCCCCTGGTGTCTAATCTGTATAGTAATGTGCAAATCTACCTACTGAGGCGGTCGCAAAGCCTCAATTCCATCCTTAAGCTGCCACTAGGCATACCTATCAAAACTGTGACAGTTACAGGGAGAGATCTGCAGCATAAGGGACACATCCCCTGAGAAAGGACACCCCTCCCCAAACTGTGATAGGGAGAGTTCTGCAGCAGAAAATAAATCACACACTAAGAAAGGACATGTCCTCTGAGCTGTGATAGGGAGAAAGCTATAGCAGAAAGGACACGCCCCTGAGCTGCCAGTCATTTATGTCAGTCCAGGAGTCATAACTTTTGTCATAGTTTTGCCATCGACATAGCTGTATGAGGCTTGTTTTTTGCAGGACAAGTCGCAATTTATATTGTCATTGTTTTTAGGAGGCTTGTGGGTGAAATTTCATGATGAACCTAAAATGCACTTTAACCTTTACAGGTGAACTTAATGTGATCTTCTCTAAACTTTTGAATGCACATGTCCAACTGTTCAATGTTTCAGTACTTTTTGCACAACTTGCTGTTCTCTAACAAGAAGCATAACGGCAAAATTCACTACAGGTGTTTAATCCCTGAATCGCCCAATAAATTTCCTGGTTCCATTAGAATTGGTATGTAAACAGTCCTCCTCATCATGCTGTTCACATTTTGACATCATGAGGCCAAGACGACACCTAACAATTGATCACCAGTATCTCGTGATTGCGAGGCTTCAAGCAGGATGTTCTCAGACGGAAGTGGCCACTGAGCTTAGAGTGTCACAGAGTATCATCAGCAGGTTGTATCAGAGATACCGAGAGACCGGAAGAGTCACAGAAAGGAATAGAGGTGGACCTCCTTTGGCCACATCTTATACTGATGACCGCTTCATTGTGAACAATGCCCTGCGGAACCGGATGATGAATGCCACACAACTCCAGGCACATTTAAGGGAGGTGAGAGGCACCTAAGTGTGACAGACCATTCAAAACTGTTTACATCAACGTGTTCTGTGTGCTAGACGACCTGCAAGGGTACCTGACCACACCACCAGGCACAGGAGTCATCGTCTTCCATGGGCCAGGGAGCATCTACGATGGCTGAGGGACCAGTGGGCCTCAGTGATGTTCACTGATGAAAGTCGATTCACACTGAGCCGAAATGATGGCCGCTAACGATGTTGGAGACGTCAAGGAGAAC
Source organism: Bufo gargarizans (assembly GCF_014858855.1). Lineage (NCBI taxonomy): Eukaryota > Metazoa > Chordata > Amphibia > Anura > Bufonidae > Bufo > Bufo gargarizans. The sequence goes on along the minus strand of NW_025334648.1, from coordinate 275,434 downwards.
GCTATGCATCAGCCACTGATGTCATCAGACGAGCGTTTGGTGGTGGTGGTGGTGGTGTTACAGGGTGGGCAGGTGTGTCTAGTCAATACAGAACTGCCCTAAACTTTGTGAATGGTACAGTGACAAGCCTATACAACCTGAATAATATCATTAATCCAGTTATTGTGCCTCTGCATGAACAACAGAGGCCTAATTTTATCTTCATGGAGAACAATGCGCCGGGTCATCAAGGTCACATCATTAGGGAACGGCTACTGGAGACTGGGGGACCTCAAATGGAGTGGCCTCCACTTTCTCCATACCGGAATCCCATTGACAACCTATGGGATCAGCTGAGTCGCCTTGTAGAGGCTTGCAACTCTGTACCTCAATGACCTGAGGGCCGCCCTTCAAGAAGAGTGGGATGACATGCCTCAGCAGACAATAAGTCAACTTGTGAACAGCAGGAATCGATACTCAAGGCCACCTGACAAGCTATTGAGACACTGAGACACTGACATTTTATGGGGGCATACCCAGCACTGGTGTGGGCTTTTGTTTCAATAAATTGTTTGAGATGAGGAAATTATCATTGCTGCTTCTACTTAAATGCCCGACTTTCATGATAAAATATCACTGGAGCTGGAACTTTTTAAGTTTTTCCATAGATTTTACCCGAAAGCCAAATATCCCAAACTTTTTGTGAGTAGTGTATATATAACATATAACTTCATTTTATTAATTTTTTTGTATTGAAAAAAAAAAACTGCGATTCCACAGTCTTTTTGGTTCTGTTTCACAGCTTTCACCGTGCGGTATTCTCTGGATTAGTATACACGACGGTCATTTTATATATATATTTTTTTTATTTACTACGTTTGCACAGTATAAACCCAAAATCATTTGTTTTTCTGCTAACGCATTCCAAGGCCTATGACATTTTTATTTTTCTGTCACTGGAGCTGTGTGAGGGCTTGTTTCTTGCAGGAAAGTTAACTTTTTTGCAACCATTCTCACATCCATACAACTTTTTGATCACTTTTCATTCCATTTCTTTGGTAAACTGGATGAGCAAAAAGCACCATTTCTGGCGTCATCTTTTAGATTCTTATTTATGCTCACCATGTGGGATACGTAACATGATAATGTTATGTTTTCCGTTGTTACAGAGGCAGCCATACTAGTTATGTGAAGTTTTTTATTTAATTTTTTATAGTGCACTTTTTGTAGAAAGGTTTTGCATCTTTTTGACCTATTGTTTATACTTTGCAATATTTCTGCATTCCAGTATATTGTGCCTGAGCGTGATACATTGGCAAACCACCTTAGGCCCTGCCGCAAGCTCACATGCATGGCAAACCTGGGAGTCCTTGTTATGTCTCCAACCATCATGGCAACCCATCGGCACCTCGTGATTGTGTCATGGGGGAGCCAATGTGCTTACAGAAGGAGCCTTCTTGGGCCACTAACCAGCCACTTTTTTCCCCACCTGAACCCTTGTAGACAGAGCACACAACCAAAATCTGAGTAGTTCAACGGTCAATTTCCCTTGTAGACAAAACATTAATGAATGTTCATCACCTTCTTAGTAGACTTTCTGTCTATGCCAGTAATTTGTCAGATGGTTGTGTGCCCGGTTAAGATGGCGATAAGATGGTTAGGATTAAGAAAAGATCATTATAAAAGTCTTTAGGGAATTAAGAATTTATGAAGGAAAATGCCAAAAGACTCCACCCTCATAAACCCCTTGTAGATCCTATAATCTCTTGTAGTTTGGATGACCTCACCATTGTTATGAAGAAGGAGGAGAACACACCCTGGGAAGTTTTAGAGCAACAGACATTAACTGCTTAGATTAATGGACCTGAAATTTTGAGTAAAACTTAATAGAAACCATCTAAAGAATGGAGTCACCTTGTTTTTGAGGTTTACTATCTTCTAGTCACCAACCTAATCACTCAATTTTCTTGGTGGCGATAGGTAGAGATGAGCGAATTTCATGTTGTGAAATTTGTTCACACTTTGTTTGGAGGTAAAAGCAGAACCGAGTTATGGATTCCGTTACCACGGACCATAACGCAATTCTTTGACGGAATGCCTTTAGAGGCATTCTGTTATTCATTCCGTCATAATAGGAGTCTATGGCCTGCATAACGGATCCGTTATTCTCTCATCTCTAGTGATAGGCATCATGAAACTGCCACTGTTCCTCTAATTTATTAGGACAAATTATGATTAGACAGGTCTACAAAGTCCAATATCACCTTTATTTATGGTCCACAACACTAAACTCTTGCTCCTTGCAGACACCTATTGTTGAAGGTTTGTCTGGGGTACTCGTGTACAATTGGCAACCATCACAGAGAAGGGTAATCAAATGGCTTTCAAATCCACCCATGGTTGTTACCTTAGTCACAAAATATAGTCCACCACCATTTTTAGTGGTGTTAGTTTTACTACTTGTAACTGGAGAGGTCTGAGCAGTGGAAGAGCAACTGCATAAGGCCTATTGCACACGACCACATGTATTTTGCGGTCTGCAAAAAACACGGATGACCTCTGGGTGCATTCCGTATTTTGCGGAACAGAACAGCTGGCCCTTCATAGAACAGTACTATCCTTGTCCATAATGCGGACAATCATAGGACATGTTCTATGTTTTACCAGAACGGAAATACAGAGATAGGGGAACGGAATGCACACGGAGTAACTTTTTTTTTTTTTTTTTTGCGGACCCATTGAAGTGAATGGTTCTCCATACTGTCCGCCCAAAAAAAATGGAATGGACACTGAAAGAAAATACTTGTGTGCAAGAGGCCTAATACTGAAATCCAAGTAATACTAAAAACAAACTCATCACGGTAGATGGGATAGAAGGTAGCCATGACCTTGAACTTCATAAAGAGTCCACTTGGGACCTCCTCTATTAGCAAAATAAACCAAGTTATTTTTGTCAGTTCTCCTTCCAAATGGAAAAAAAAAAATGGAATTAAGAGAAAATTGCTCTCATTAGCGGAGAGGCCTTTGTCGGGGTCTTGGGGGTGCTCTTTCTCATAATGGTGACCACCTAGTATGCATGAGGAGTGTTGAAGTCCAGCCAATGCTGCTCTTAATATATGGAAATTAATATCTTACTGCTGCTGGTAATAGAGAGGCTTAGTGTCCTTTTCTTTTTTGGAAGGAAAGCCAATTTGAATATCTTAACCAGAAACCCAAAGGTACGCAAATTAGCTTTCCTAAGAGTAACATGCCAACTTTCAGACAATTGGAGCATATTTGATGGATTTATTTTTATTTTAAGCGAATAGGACACGAAACGTATTTCAAGAAATTCAATGGTTACAGTCAGAAGTCTCCAGATCCCTTTTAGCAAGAAGGGCCCTGCTCTGCCCAATCCCCTCTGTAAGGCCTCCGACACTCATCCGTGAATCACGGACAGGTGCTGTCTCAGGTCCTCCACTGACAGCACACATGTCCTATGATTTTAACGTGTTTATTTACACCTCAGTGAAAAACCGTGGAGATATGCGTTACTTTGGTCTGCGATGAGAACTAAACAGGCCATTGAAGTCTGTGGCTCCATGCAAACCACTGCCCCATCGTGGATGGCATCCGTGTTGTGTCGTGGATCCTTCATGGACAAACCATCAACTATCTTGTCACGGATGTGTGGAAGAGACTTCCAGCAGAGAAGGTCTAGGTTTGCTTCCGTATATGCGTGTGCATATGTCTCGCAGCTTATATACAGTACGTGTAGTCGTCAGTTTATGCCTGCATTCGCTATGCAAATATGGAGGTGCACAGCCCCCAGCTGCCTTTATAGCTTACACAGGTGCTGCCCTCCATACGAGTGGCTGTGCATGGTACTGCAGCTTGCCCATTCACATCTTATGAGCTGCAATACCAGACGTGTCACTGGTTTGCTTTCCGTGTCTATTCCATTTTTTTGCGGAATGTTTGCGGAGCCATTTGAAGGGGTTGTCCGGGTTCAGAGCTGAACCCGGACATACCTCCATTTTCACCCAGGCAGCCCCCCTGACTTGAGCATCGGAGCAGTTCATGCTCAGATGCTCTCCTTTGCCCTGCGCAGGGAAAGGTCTCTTGTTTACAATAACACACTGCCAGGCAGAAGCTTCCAGACGGCAGCGTGTTCGGTGACGTCAACGACTCTGATGGGCGTGCTTTGGCGCTGCCCTAGCAGTTTGACTGGCTAGGGCAGCACTAAATCCCGCCCATCAGTGCCGGTGATGTCACCGGGCTTCCTGGCAGCCCCGTGGAGAGCCCGGTTCGTCTACGGAACTCTTGAAAATGCCTTTGCCCTGCGTGATTTAGCGCAGAGGAGAGCATTGGAGCATGAACTGCTCCGATGCTCAAGTCAGGGGGCTGCCGGGGTGAGAATGGAGGGATGTCCGGGTTCAGCTCTGAATGCGGACAACCCCTTTGATAGGTCTGCAAAAAGTTACTCCGTGTGCATTCCGTTTCCGTATGTCTGTTCCGCAAATAAATAGAACATGTCCTATTATTGTCCGCATTATGGACAAGGATAGGACTCTATTAGGGGACAGCTGTTCCGTTCCGCAAAATACTGAATGCACACGGACGTCGGTATTTTTTGCGGACTGTTTTTACGGTTGTGTGCATGAGCCCTTTCGGGAAGTAATTAATATTAAGTGGGGTCAGACACCAATACACTATTCTAACAATATTTCCATCATTGCTGAGAAATAAGTTTTAGTATATGCAAATGAGCCTCTAGGAGCAACGGGGGCGTTTCTGTTACACCTAGAGGCTCCACTCTCTGTAACCGCTGCGCCCTCTTCACTTTGAGTGTGAGCATGTTTACACTGCCTTACCCGGTCAAAGTGGAGAGGGTGCGGTATTTGCAAAGAGAGCAGAGCCTCTAGGTGTAATGGCAACGCCCCCATTGCTCCTAGAGGCTCATTTGCATATAATAAAACCTCAGCAATGCGGGCACATATGTACATGGGACCAACACAGATGCCTTCAGCTGCCGAGTGCACATGTAACAGGTCAGCCAGTGTCATAGGTACAAAACTGCTGACAGATGCCCTTTAAGTCCATATTTTGGAATGCAATCTCACAATACCGGCCAACAACCAATTCATTTGTCTTTTCACATTAAACAGATAATAGAGCGGCTCACGACCGTATTCACACACAAAAGCCGTTTTCCGAAGTTCTTCTTTATTTACAGTTCAAGTCAAATCGCATGCAAAACAGTTTTCTTCTTTCATATGAATACCGTAGTTAGCAAAAACACAGTATTTAATAGAAATTAAATATACAAAAATATAGCTTACAAAAAAAGTGAGTTTTTTTATTTACGTTTTAAAAAATATTCTGCTGCAGAATTTTCTCTTTAGTGTACAAACACGTCTATGAAACCGAGAACCTGAGGTCTCACAAACAAAACAGAAACAAACAAAAAGCACTGACTGGACAATAGAACATTGGACTGAAGGACAAGTAAACGCCGCAAAATAAAGGGGGGGGGAAATAAAAGTGTAAATGAGAAAAAAAACAAAAACATTTCTTCAGTATAAAACACTATATTAGGAGTTTCCTGTAGGCCTCATGTACATGACCGGATGTATTTGTCTGCAAACGGCAGATCCACAAAATACGGAATGCGGTCCGTGTTGCATTCACCTTATTTGCGGACCCATTGACTTCATGGGTCTGCGGTCTGCATTATGCGGACACGTGTAGGCCATGTTCCATCTCTTTCGGGAATAACATCCATATGTCCATTCTGCAAAAATATAGAACATGTTCTAAGGGCTCATTGAAGTCAGTGGGTTCTGAAAAAAAGTCGGACAGCACATAGACCCGCTATTTGCGGCCTGCAAAACAGATACAGGCGTGTGCATGAGGCCTAATCTCGCGACACCGAGACTTACTGAACACGTGACGGTATATAAAAAGGTTATTTCGAAACACAAAAATACAGATAATTTTTTTATTTAAATAATAATAAATAAAGGGCCGCGACACTCGTCATTGCCCCTGGCATATTCTTCTAGAGAGTACAAACTAGGAATGACGGATAGATTAAGTCATTGGCACCACCGCTCATTTTAAATTCTAGATACCACTCCCACCAGGCATAATAATGGAGCACAGATTCATACTCCGTTCGATATCGGAGTTTTTTTATGCTCATTGTTGACTCTGCTGAGTGACATTAGCACATAAAATGGCTGTCACTCAGTCTTAATTTTTTATTTTTTTTAATTCCGAATAGATTCACTAGATCAACTTTCAATGCGTTAATACTGCCCCCTATGGGCACTAGCATAGATACAAAGGTCTAGGAAACTCTCTCCCCCTCTGTCTGCAATTGCCCTTTAAAGTGTTAATTGGTGCACTATTCACGTGGCCAGGGACTGGACCTATCACTATCGATATGATACCAAGTGACATTTATTGGACAGGCTTTATAAAAAAAAAAATATAATAATAATACAGGGGGGACAAATCTATTGTCTGTACATCAGTGGCAACACTTTTGTTGGGATTACCTGTACACAACCATGAAGGCCAGTCATGCACTGTAACCCATTACAAAAGGAAACTGACGTCCCCTAACTTTCTGACAGATTGGTTCGGCCTACAAAATGGCTGCCTCCATTTGTGTGGCAAAGATACAATCAACCAATCCATTTCCACATAATACTAGTTAGGCAGCTTCCCAGTGAAGTTATCTGACTAGTTTCCAGTTAATATTCTGCTAGTTAAGATTTTTTTTTAAAAATTTTTTTTTATTTTTTTACACCACAAGATGGCTGCCACCATGGTCCATTTAAAGGGACAAAAATTGTCAACCGATTTGACCAAATGATGCCGACTTTTTTTTTTATGAGACACCGCAAAGAAAAGAAAAATGCAAATATAATTAGCTAATGTCACCAGAGGGCGGATAAATCCAAAGAGATCCAACAAGTAATAATACCAAAAATACCCTAAAACCCATTGTATACTCTACAGACATCTTCCTATAGGCAAGTATGAACACTCGACTATTTAATCACTCAGGCACGACTAGAAATTTACCAGTACACTATACTTAACCAATCACCATGGGCGATTCATATGGAATCAAAAAGCTAAAAAACACTTTAATTTTTATTCTTTTTTTCTTTTAAATCATGGATGGCTCGTCCACTGGAGTAGCACATTATGGATTGAAAGAACAGTACCAAAGCTGTAGATACTGTACATCATGGATCAACCAACAATCCAAAAAGTTTGGTCAATATTTTACTTTTTTTATAGTTTTTTTTATTTTATTTTTATTGTCTATTAGAAGTGCTCACAGATTAATTAGGCTTACTTATTCTGAAATACTTAAAAGGGTAGATGCCTTTTCGGGCTGGGACTCTATAAACTGAGGGCCCCGGAGGGTACAACAGGCCGGGACCGTACAGCTCAGCAACCCCACTGGCACTTGCTGGGAGATTTGTGTAACTCAATCTACAGAATGAAAATGGAGTTCAATGAATGAACGGGAATGGACGCGTAATACCGCGACGCGGAAATCCACGGCACTGTCAAAGCACTAACAAAGTTAGTTAATATTGGCAATACTTAAGTTGCATGAAATCTATACAACGTACATCTAGACCAAGTCTGCATAAAAAGCTGAGTCATTTGCATTAGTTATCCTGTACTGATCACGAGTCATCAATTATATAAACCTGCAGAGCTGCACTCGCAATTCTGCTGGCTGATGCCTTATGTGAAGTGGCACAGCTGAACTCCTTTAATGTTGGGGAAAAGTCAGATTTTCCTGTGTTAGTTTACTGTATAGTGCAGGCATGTCCAAACTGCGGCCCTCCAGCTGTTGCAAAACTACAACTCCCAGCATGCCTGGGTAGCTTACAGCTATTAGGGCATGCTGGGAGTTGTAGTTTTGCAACAGCTGGAGGGACGCAGTTTGGACATGCCTGGTATAGTGTCTGGTGTAAAGACAACGCCTCCCAACACATTACCAAAGCAAGCTCTGGGCAGACACTGAAAAAGAGGGATTATTGCGAGATATAAAAAAAAGCCTGCAGAATTGTGAGTGCAGCTCTGCAGTACAACACAGGATAAGTAATGTATGTACACAGTGACTGCACCAGCAGAATAGTGAGTGCAGCTCTGGAGTAGAATACAGGATGTAAATCAGGATCAGTAATGTAATGAATGTACACAGTGACTCCTCCAGCAGAATAGTGAGTGCAGCTCTGGAGTATTATACAGGATGTAACTCAGGATCAGTACAGGATAAGTAATATATTTACACTGTAACTCAACTTTTTATGTAGATAAATGGCATATGTAAACTTTTGTTTTTGCATCCATCACATTTCACATCAATAAGCCTTTTACAGCTAAAAAAAAAAAAAAAAAAAAAAAAAAAAAGTGCCAAATAAAGTGAGGCCTTGGAGACAAAATACTGGAAATAACACAATGGGACAGACTATATCAGTGTTTCCCAACCAGTGTGCCTCCAGCTGTTGCAAAACCAACTCCCAGCATGCCCAGACATGCCTTTGGCTGTGCGGGCATGCTGGGAGTTGTAGTTTTGCAACAGCTGGAGGCACACTGGTTGGGAAACACTGGACTAGATAATAGACTATCCAGGCTGAAAGATTTCTGAAGAAACAATTATGAAAATCGATGTAGGACAGGGCATGTGCAGGACCTTATGTGCGAGGTCCTAAGATTAGGTAGAGCCAGAAGCAATTTCTGTAGCTAAAGGAATGGAAAAAAAAAAACAAAAAATAAAAAAAAACACAGCTACCCAATTTCAAGAACAGCAGAATAGCGCCACCATTATCACCTGTCTGCATGCGGTATTACTGCTTAGTCTCATTCATTTCATTGTAGTTGAGCTGCAATACCACACGGAACCTGTGGACAGGCGTGGCGCTGTTTATGGAGGAAAATCTGTTTGGTTTTTTAATTCCAGACAAGCCCGTTTAAGCAGCCGAGAACCGTTTTTACCATGGACATGACCAGAGAACATTTGTAAGAGTCACAACTCCTCCTCCCAAAATTATAATACATTTTCATGAAATCATAATTTAAGGCGAATCAAAAGTCAGGAACCAAAACCATTTTGGAATCTCAGAAGTGAATGCAATATGGGGCAGGTCTATGGCTGCATGCATCATAGAAAGTGAGGACTTCCATTCTGAAATCCAAATCCTTCAAACGGTTCACCTCCACAGGTGACTACTCTGCTCCTCCGTGCTCTTGAGACCAGGGTGGTCACCTTCTATTCTCAGCCTCCAACCCCCACCATTTTCCTCTGAAATTGAGATGATTGACTAGTTCCTGACAAAACCCCTTGGGTAATATTATGAGACATGCCGAGACTCCTCTGTGCCAAGGAGGATCACGGGTCACCCATCTTATACATCTTAAGTGCTCTAGTTTGTATACAGTGAAGGCAGACGACATGATGGACCCCGGTAGCAATATATAAAAGGGCCAGTAAATATGAATCTAGGAACCTGAAAAAAAAAAAAAAAAAAAAAAAAAAAATCTAGATTTTCATTTTTCTCTCTATTGACAGTTTTTGAAAAATATAAATTATACCGTCTATTATCATAATAACCGTTTGAGTGGCCCGGCATTGACACTCTTGCCAACAGAGCCCTGCATGAATGATTAGGGGTTATAAAAAGGATTACATTTCCTAAGTGCCACTATCTTTAATGCACTTCACAAATTTTGCAGGTACCGGGTGAGTTTAAGAACTTCCTGTACAACTCCCCTTTAAAATGTGAAATTTGCCTTTCAATAGCTTATTCCTGTATCGAATTGTCGCTACTCTGGCAGGGACAGTGGGCCCCACGGTAACCACCCCTTTATTCTCTCGGCTGTGGTAAATACATGAAAGCTAGATGCTGAAGGAACCTCGGGGGAGTGTCCTTAAAACTGGATGCTGAAGGAACCTCGGGGGAGTGTCCTTAAAACTGGATGCTGAAGGAACCTCGGGGGAGTGTCCTTAAAACTGGAAAACTGATTTTGTAGCCCCTATCAACCAATAAGATTGTTTTCATTTTCCAAAGGGGCTCTGAAAAATGAAAGGTGGGATCTGATTGGTTGCCATGTTTCCATTTAGACCAGTTTTTGACAGATCTCCTCCAGTGTCAGAGCACAGTGACAGGAAGTGTTGTCAGAGGGACACAAAATTAAATTACAATAACTCGGTATGAGAATAAGATATTAAGAAAGCGTTTTCACATATTTAAAACTATGACGGGGTGGGGAGGGTAATCGATTTTGGAGCTCCCCTTTAAATCTGACGTGTATAGCTTTGATTTATAGCGGATGAAACACAGGAATTTTTTGGGGTCCTGACAAACATTCAGGATGAATCCAGTAGTGCAACCGACCAACGATCAGCAAAATTCACCTAAAACATTGGGTGTTGAATCACTGGCGATGGATTTCAGCACCGAGGCGACTCGTGACTCATACCTCGATGCCGTAACTAGACCTAACAAATGGAATATTGGTCAAACTGACAAAATGGCTGCATGCCAGTGACGGGCACACTAAGAAAACCACATCAGTTCATACTGCCGAGGGTTTACATATAGACGCAGGTGTACAGGATAGGTGCGCGGTTTTACGGTAAGCAGTTTGCATAGCGCGCCATTACTCCATCTGGGTTTGTTGCCATCCCTTCCCTTTGCAAATGGACAGTTGTGCCATCTCTGGCCCTGGCACAGTGAAAACTTCTAGTAAAGATTTCTATATAAAAATGTTAAAAAGGGGGGGGGGAGGGGAAGAGTCTCAGCGAAATCTTGTAAAGTGCTTGTCCAAGGCCAAAATACTGCTGCCAAGTTCCCTCGCGTCTCAACGCACAGAGGCAGGCGATGAAAGTGCTTTGGTTGCTACAGAGTCCACATATCCATGTCGGAGAATGTCGCAGGAATCCATCAGCTGCCGACCAATATTCTGGGATCTGCCCCATGGAAGCAGGGTAAGGACATGTGATGTGTGGCTCCTCGTAGGGGCGACCCACGATGACACGTTAGCTGTAAGCTATACAATGTTCTCCGCTCCGGGCAGCGGCCCCTGTGGAGGTCCGTGCTCCTGCTTGCTGTGTAGTTGTGCCAATTGCAGGACGGGCATGTTACACAGGGGGCAAACTTTCCGCACTTCCAGCCATTTAATGAGGCACCTGGAAAAAGACACCAGCAATGATTATGGAACTTCAGTGGATGTAACTCAGGATCAGTACAGAATAAGCAAAGTATGTACACAGTGACTCCACCAGCAGAATAGTGAGTGCAGCTCTGGAGTATAATACAGGATGTAACTCAGGACCAGTACAGGATAAGTAATGTATGTACACAGTGACTGCACCAGCAGAATAGTGAGTGCAGCTCTGGAGTATAATACAGGATGTAACTCAGGACCAGTACAGGATAAGTAATGTAATGTATGTACACAGTGACTCCACCAGCAGAATAGTGAGTGCAGCTCTGGAGTATAATACAGGATGCAACTCAGGATAAGTAATGTAATGCATGTACACAGTGACTGCCCCAGCAGAATAGTGAGTACAGCTCTGGAGTATAATACAGGATGTAACTCAGGATCAGTACAGGATAAGTAATGTAATGTATGTACACGGTGACTGCCCCAGCAGAATAGTGAGTACAGCTCTGGAGTATAATGTAGGATGTAACTCAGGATCAGTACAGGATAAGTAATATAATTTATGCACACAGTGACTCCACCAGCAGAATAGTGAGTGCAGCTCTGGAGTATAATACAGGATGTAACTCAGGATCAGTACAGGATAAGTAATGTATGTACACAGTGACCCCACCAGCAGAATAGTGAGTACAGCTCTGGAGTATAATACAGAATGTAACTCAGGATCAGTACAGGATAAGTAATGTAATGTATGTACACAGTGACTCCACCAGCAGAATAGTGAGTGCAGCTCTGGAGTATAATACAGGATGTAACTCAGGATCAGTACAGGATAAGTAATGTATGTACACAGTGACTCCACCAGCAGAATAGTGAGTGCAGCTCTGGAGTATAATACAGGATGTGACTCCGGATCAGTACAGGATAAGTAGTATAATGGTGATGTTCGGGTGCGATTTGCAATCCCAAATACAACAAGGCTAATTACTTACTTTCTGTGAAAGGCATGCTTGCACGGACATATACCCAGCTCATCCTTAGGCTTGAATTCTTCTAGGCAAACAGCACAAACCTACAAGGAGGAATTACATTTGAAGTTAAACTCATAAAATCCATGAAGAATGTTATAGGGGGGTTTTCTTCTCCATTCAGGTGTTAATTCGGAATTCTGCTGCTTTCTGGTTACTGGGGAGCAATGCATTGTGGGAACCCCTGTTCCATAGCTAGGGCGGAGCGGTTAGGTCACATGTCTGACAGCACAATTGGCTCCGTCTGTATCCAAGGGAAACCAGCAGAAATGTGAAAATGGCAAAAAGATTTTAGAAGATCAAAGATAAAGATGCAGAGAGAAAGAGAGCTAGGCTTGCAGAGGGGTGGGCCATTCAGGACAACATTGCTGTGACATTGTCACCAAAACATCGTCAATATATCCCTATCCTTAAAGGGGATGGCCCATCTCATGCTACTAGGATATGCTATCAATGTCAGATGGGAGTGGGACCCGCACCTGTCTTTAGAACATGGCCTCCGACGTGAAGGAGAGTAAACCAAGTATTCACGGCCTGCTCTCCGTTCATCGCTATGGGCGTTCCAAAAAGAGCGCGGTTGTTTTCGGAACTCCCATAGTGGTGAATGGAAGGAGACTGCGCCCCATTCACTTGGGGGAAATATATTGAATATTTTAGATGAATTTATAACGTAACCTAATGCATACTAGTATTTACCATACAAACAATACCAACCTCATAGAGATTCAGCTCTTTTACTTTTTCTTTTAAAATGACCTGAAAAAAAAAAAAATTATAAAACTGAAATACTTGATCATGCAGTATATATATCAGGAATAAAATACAATGCTGTATGTAGGATAGGATGACAAAAAAATAAAAATCATAGGAAAAAAAATAAAAAAAAAATATGTCAGCGCCCCTTCCCAATAAAATTTTTAGGAGGGAAGAAAGCCATTTTCTGCCACCATGCGATTCCTCTCCACCAATCAGATGAAAGGGAGGCGAGGATTAGCATATATCACAGGGGCCGTTTGATGGGTGCAATAGCACCCCCTAGCTTTCTCTTATTAGAACACCAGTACCCAACTTGTGGCTCTCAAGCTGCTGCAAAACTGCAACCCCCAGCACGAGAGAAGTGATCGGTGGAGGTCCAACTCCCCGCAACCAGCCGTTTGAAGAGGCCGCAGTGGTCCAGCGAGTGCAATGACCTATCACTAGGGCATGGGCTGCAATACCAAGCACAGCCACTATATACAATGGACGGCGCTGTGCTTGGCGAGCTATGACGAGGCCGCAGTGCTCACAAATGGCAGAATGGTCGGGGTGCTGTGTGTCAGACCCCAACTGATCAGACATTGACGAGCTATACTGAGGACAGGCCATCAATAGTGAGCTCACGGAAAAACCCCTTTAAGAAAAAGGGCCACAGAATGCAAAAACTGGGGTCCAGCCTTACCTGTTTATATGCATACAGCTCCTTACGCGTCTGATGTCGCAACCTGTAGGGGGGAGATGAGAACAAGCAGATGAGGAACCCTTGCATCAATGATGGGAGTCGTTTTCATCCGTACATGTACACCGTGCAGATCACCAAGAGATTAAAGGTTTTTGATAATTTTCCATTGGTCGCTGATCTTCGTGGACCCTGGCCTCGAAGGAATGACAAAACGTGCTTCTTGTGGGAGGAAGTGACCCGTCCACTTGTGCGATTGCGATAATAGTGGGGGGTTGTAAAACTGACAGCATCAAATCTAGTAGTCTCTCCAGCAGCACAGAGTATTTCAGAAGAGGGACAATGTAAGGATTTCGAAAAATCATTAGACAGACTGATGGCTAGGAGTGGGATCTTACAGCAGCACAGATTATTTAAGGAGAAAAGGATGCAGATATTGCAGGAAGTCAGTGACCGCTCCGCTCATGGGACTTTGTTAGCAGGAGATCACCCCCAATTTTGAGTCTGTGCACTCCCCATTAATATAACGAGTGGGCAGGTCACTGCCTGCCACAAGATCAGCACATTCCTCTCCTGAAATACTCTGTACTGCTGGAGACCCTGCTCCTGTCACACTGTCCTCACCATCAGAGTGCGCAAATCAAAGCTCAGCATACTTCTCCCCTGATAACGGAAGAAGCAAAGTTTGAAGCAGCACAGAGTATTTGAGAAGATCTATTTGATGACCCTGTGGAGGGTGAGCTCTTCACTCATTTGCGGATGTTTGTGCGAGACTACTAATGTGATGGAGACATCAGGGAGATCACAGACTGAGGGGGTTGAAAAATTAGTAGAACCTCCCAGCAGCACAGAATATTTCAGGAGAACCATGTGTGGATATTAACACTGATTATCCCTCAAGTGGAAGTGATAAAACACAAGCTGATAGGCCATCTGCACAGCAACAAGACACACGCACTAAATACTCCATGTAACCCCGGAGAAAATGTACACTAACCCACATCAACCATGTAATAAAACAAATCACCAATCAAGCAATAAAAGCGTATATCCGATAGGCTGTGATGGGTCGTTTTGCATTTTCGCATATGACGGCAACTATCCCCTACTGCGTGCGAAAAAATAAATAAAAAAATACCGCAATTCGTTTCAAAAGCATTTCCATGGCAACCAGTCATTATAAGGAAAAACATTGTTGAATTTAACTCCATTACAAGAACCTTTAGTGTCTTGGGAGTTCAAAACACAGAAATGTGTAAAACAGGCAGCACAGTCTAAAAGGAAAAAGCGCTTTGCAAAATGCATGACTAATAGCAATGCATCATTTGTCAAAAGAAAAGATCAAAGTCACGATAAATCAATGCAATAAATATATGGCTTCAGGGAAATTGTTAAGTTGTATTTAAATGTAATAAAAAGAACGCTAAAATTAGAAAGACAAATATACAATGACATGTAATAGGAGAGACATTACTTCTAATTCTAGCCACAGGGTAGGAACCGTAATGGGCTCCTCATCCACCCCACATCTTTAGTCTTCAGTTGCAGGTTGGTCCCTGATCAGGAAAAAAAACAAAAAAAACACAGCAACAACAACAAGACCCTTTAGGGCAAGGGTTTGCAAGCTGCGGCACTCCCGCTGTTTTGAAACTACAACTCCCAGCATACATACTTGCTCTGCTCAGAAATCTCATAGAAATAAATGGAGCATGCTGTGAAGTGTAGTTTTACAACAGCTGGAGTGCCGTAGGTTGCCCACCCCTGCTATAGGGCAATTCAGATATCCTTAAGCTTTATACCATTATTTCCTTAACTAGGGAGACTAAATCCAATTTAAGGGATTAATTGTATACTGATTAGAAGATGGAATATCCACAGCACGCCCAATTCTTCTGTGCAAAACATGGTGAAATTTACAGTCCCGGCTCAGATTAATACACAGAAGTGGCAGATAAGAACAGACATTTTTGACCATGTGGATCTTCCTCTGTGGTACCAGGTGAAGGACATGTTTAAGTGCCTGGAATGTTGCAGATACTTCTCCTGATATGGTACAATACCGCTGGAGAAGATCCACAGAGATTGAATCCTCCATTATCATCTTGACAGCCGTACTAACCATATAGTTCTGAGCACTAACCTAAGCCGGGATTGTAACTAAAAGATATGTTTTGCAAAAAAGAATCGGGTGCGTCGTGGTAATTTCTGTTGGTGACTGGAATACATCCTCAGCAAGTATTATTCACTTAGTCCAGGATACAACATTAAAAAAAAAAAAAGTTTCTGATCAGAAGCTGTTCATACAAACACATTACTTGTATATAATCTTAGTCATTGAGTAGGAACAGTAATGGGCTCCTCACCCACCCCGCATCTTTAGTGTACAATACTAGGCTGGTCTCTGTTCAAAGGCTTGTCATTCTTGGGTCTCATATACAGTAGATTCCTCCATGGTCACCATCCTAGGTGCATGAAACCTTCTAGATAACCACTACTGAATGACCTCATGACAAGGAGAACCAGCCCACTTTCATGACAATTCAGGATAGGGAGAGGAATCTACAGGGCGCCCCATCTCATGGGCAAAAATCCACTCCAGACTGTTGTCCAAGGCCTCTTGCACACAAACTTTGTGCATCAGTTCCGTGCATTGGGGACTGCAATTTGCGGTCCCCAATAGACTGGCAGCGTCCATGCAGCAGCCGGGACGGATCGAGACCCATTCAACTTGAATGGGTCTGTGATCCATCTGCACTGCAAAAAAATAGAACAAGTTATATATTTTTTTGCGGTGCGTAGGCACGGACAGAAACACCACAGAAGCACGCCGTAGTACTTCCGTGGGGTTAGGGTTCCGATCCGTGCTTGGGGAACCAGTCAAGTGAATGGGTCCGCCTCCGTGATGTGGAGTGCACACGGGCCGGTGCCCATGTATTGCGGACCCGCCTTATGCGGGCGACAATATGGCCACACAACATTTATGTGGAAGAGGCCTTAAGCTCTGGGCATGCAAAGGCCTATTTATACTGGGAGAACATAGAGAATTTTATGAAGCTTCTGTCTTGTTTCCACCTTAGCAGAAGCCATCATGTACAGGCCGCTTTATTTGAGAAACAGCACCACAGCGGCCCGCAGGTTGTGTCTGGTATTGCAACTCTGCCTCATTCTCTTCAGTGGAGCTGCAATACCAGACATAACCTATGGACAGCCGTGGCTATGTTTCTGGAAGAAAGTGGCCATGTTTATCTAAACCTGGACAACCCCTTTAAAGGATTTGCCCGGTTAAATCATTGTGTTATGAGCTAAGCTGAACTGGCAAAGTGCTGCCGTCAGAGGAAGCGGAAAAAGATTGAGAGCAGCCACTCCGCCATTAGCCTTCGAGTCTGTAGTATAAATCAGATTTTTCTGAAATTTCATTTTAAGTGGAGAAACATTGTTAATATTGGGTACACGCGATCTCAATGTTCCCGCCCCCTCCAAAAGGGGGCAGGGCCTATAGACATCTTCCATACCGCCACCTTGTTATTTTAGCAGTCCTTACATTCTATTCATAAACCCAAAATCTCAGGATGAATCGTGCTACTGGGTTACAAGATAGAACCAGCTCCTGATGGTGAATAGGACTGAGCTGCAATACCAGACACAGCCAAAGGACAAGGAGGGCGTTGTTTCTATTTTATTTTTTTCTGGTCTTATGCAACTTCTATATTAAAACCATTTGTATTGCACAGCTGAGACTGAACGCACAGGGGGTAGGATGAAGGTAAAGAGGGAATATTTGACTAGGACATACGAGCCCTGCCCTCCCGCCGCGCTCTTTTGTGCGATGTTTATTTTCCTACGGACAAAGTACGCAACAGCTTAAAAGAAAGAGAAACCGATACAAAGTAGCCCCCTGCTATGACTCAGCAGCCGCAAAATGGAAGAATGTTACCAAAGTAAACACAGGCGGGGAACTACGGGGGTTAAAAACCTCAGTGTCCTTAACACATGTTTTCCAGCCCTTCCCTACAAAATCTGCTTCTGGGAAAGCTGGGTGACAAATAGGCCGGTGGCTGCCCATTTACTAGATATACAGTACTCTGTAGGGAGCATGAAAAAGTAAGGCGCCAACCCCCAGGAGAAGTGCAACAATGGCCGCAGTGTGCGCAGGGTCCGCTTTATAGAAAATAGGACCCAGGGCAGCAAGAAAAACCAGTTCCTCAACCACTTGTCTAATTGTCCACATAATACTGCCATATAGTGCCTATATGATATGCAGTATCCACATAATGCAACCATGCAGTTGCCACATAATACTGCCATATATCGCCCAAATTATTTGCAGCATCCCCATAATATTGCCATATAAATATGCAGTATCTATACAATACTGCCTTAAAGTGCACAATAGTACAGTATTCACATACTACTATCAGAGTGCCCAATATGTGGTAGTCACATAATACTGCCATAGTTTCCATATAAACACCATCATATACAACATCAACCTATTACTTCCATATAGTTCCCCTGTAATACCACCATATACTGCCCAAATAATATGCAGTATCCACATAATACCGGCATACAGTGCCCAATAAGCAGTATTCATATAATTATGCCAAAATAATCATATGCAGCATCCACATACCGCAGTTCCCACATAATACCTTCACATGGTGCCCAAATATTTTACAGTATCCACATAATAGTGCGATACAGGTGCTAATATCACCATATGGTGTCCAGATATTATGCAGTACCTATATAATACTGCCACATAGTTCTTTTATAATGATGCAATTCAGTACCCAAATAATATCACCATTCAACATCGTACAGCTCCGTCTCGACAGAAGAGAACTCGGAATTATATTCACTGCTGAATTTAGGGGTAGGTGCTCTTTAAGAAACGCAGAGCTGAGTATGTCATGGACGTGAACCACTGTTGTGACGCTCCAGTTGACAAAACTAGAATAAAATAATGACTTAAAAAGTTGTCGTCAGCAGTTTGATCGCCTGAACTTCCATGTCTATGTGCGTCAGGATAGCGCGCTCCTCTTCAGGATTCATCACTGTGGTTACACAAAAATCAAAACTGAGTTACAAGTGGGGGCGCTCTTGCATTGAAGTCTAGGGGAAATGGTTCCCTTAGGCCGTGGTGAAAAGTGGTATTGCAGCTGATAAATATGCTCTATTCACATCCAGAGAGGAATTTTAATGGACTGCATAGTATCCACAGTTCCCAGTCAGACATGGAACGGTGATCTCAGCCTTCTGGCAAGAACGTAGAAGAACTAAGATTTCAACTACAGATGTGAAGAGCGAAAACATCATATATTTGAAAATCTGTGCAAAATAAGTTTGATGATAGAGGTGCAGTGAAAAAATCCTGAATTATTCAACCACCACCTGGTATGCTGGACATATGACCCATACACCGGCTATACACGGTATGTTCTCCAGACACCATAAGTCACACACCGGTTATATCCTCTGCAGAGACCGCCATGTGTACTATGCACTGTATACATGATGTATGCTCTGTAGAGACCGCCATGTGTACTATACACTGTATACATGATGTACCCTCTGCAGAGACCGCCATGTGTACTATGCACTGTATACATGATATACCCTCTGCAGAGACCGCCATGTGCACTATACACTGTATACACGATATACCCTCTGCAGAGACCGCCATGTGCACTATACACTGTATACACGATATACCCTCTGCAGAGACCGCCATGTGTACTATACACTGTATACATGATATACCCTCTGCAGAGACCACCATGCGTATTATACACTGTATACATGATGTATGCTCTGCAGAGACCGCCATGTGTACTATACACTGTATACATGATATATCCTCTGCAGAGACCGCCATGTGTACTATACACTGTATACACGATATACCCTCTGCAGAGACCGCCATGTGTACTATGCACTGTATACATGATATACCCTCTGCAGAGACCGCCATGTGTACTATACACTGTATACACGATATACCCTCTGCAGAGACCGCCATGTGTACTATACACTGTATACATGATATACCCTCTGCAGAGACCATCATGTGTACTATACACTGTATACATGAGATGTATTCTCTGCAGAGACCGCCATGTGTACTATACACTATATACATGATGTATGCTCTGCAGAGACCGCCATGTGTACTATACACTGTATACACGATATACCCTCTGCAGAGACCACCATGTGTACTATACACTGTATACATGATGTATGCTCTGCAGAGACCACCATGCGTATTATACACTGTATACATGATATATGCTCTGCAGAGACCGCCATGTGTACTATACACTGTATACATGATATACCCTCTGCAGAGACCACCATGCGTATTATACACTGTATACATGATATATGCTCTGCAGAGACCACCATGTGTACTATACACTGTATACATGAGATGTATGCTCTTCAATGGGCGACATATATACACACACAGAATACACAAAATATATATCACACACACACTCTGGAGATGGTCCTATATAATATTCATAGTAGACATAAGCTATATCCTCTGCAGAACATCACTACATGCATTCACATCTACAGGATATGCTCAGGCTACATGATAGGCAAACAGTATATAGCCATCCGGTGACCAAGTATGGCAGTTTGCTCTCCCCCAGAAGGAAGAAAACCAGTAGGTGGCCCTAGAGTACAGCTTTCTTCCTTCCATTGGAGAGATAATTTGCATACTTTTCCCAGAGAGCATTGCCTGCAAGATTCCCTGCACCGGCTGGATCTCTGCAAGGAAAACCAGTATCTTCCAAGACAGGTGACTAAGGCAACCCGAGATTCCCATCATGTACTAACACATTATATAATTGTGAAGATACTTTTGAAAGGTGCAGCTCTCCTTTACGTTTTTCAGGTTCAGAGTGTATTAGATGTTTTGCCGTTTTCTCACCCATTGTGGACAACTCTTCCTACTGGATAAGACGGCTCAGGCAAGTCACTCTGCCCACCATAATAAAGTACTTCGATTGGCGTTAACAAGCTGCAGTGCAGTCCAGTACGCATCACACCATGTATGGTGCACATGGTAGTCATGGCTGGAACAGTTTTAGAATCTGAAAGGCAACCAATCAGAATAAGCGGAGCTTACCGTATCAGGTAGCAGCAGAAGAGGAGGCTCAGGATGAAGACGAATATTGCAGTGCCGAACACCACGATGTAGATGTTGAGGGGGAGGTTCTGGAATCCAATATTAGGCATCCTGAAGCTATAGTGCTGGAAATCCGGGCTCATTGATGGGCTGTGAGATGGAAAGAATGGGATCATTAGTAATCATTTTGGATAAAAGTACACAACAGTATGGGGGCAGGGCCTGCACAAAGGTGAATCAAACTGGGACCGCTTAGTTGTTGGTAGTTCATGTCACATCTCACCAATGAGTGGTACCGCAATGGGGTCTACATTCAGTCCAGCTTCCCAAGTGTTCACTTCTGCTGGTAGGAGTTATAGCGTGTATTCCCAATGTTTATGGTGTGAATTAGCAATGTTGTCCTCGTTTTTGGGTCAAGCACCAATCACATGGCCTTTACCCCCAAATGAATGGAGCAGCAGGTAGAGCATGCACTACGCCTCTCCGTTCATTCTCTCAATAGTGCCCAAATAGTATGCAGTATCCACATAATACCGCCATATCGTTCCCATATAATACTACCATATGTGAATGAGAGTCAAGTAGAGATCTCAGCTATTTCTGGCAGTCCAATAGAGGTAAATGGAGTGGCAGCAAGCATCAGTCTGCCGCTCCATTCATTTTGGTGGTCCCACAGGTTTAGGACCCCCATTCTTGTCATCAGTGGGGCTCCCGGCAGTCAGACCTCCACCGATCTAATATTTAACTTCCATCCTCTGGATATGGGATAACTAGATATAACTGGCATACCTCGAGTTTTCTGGTAATAATT
This sequence comes from Bufo gargarizans, assembly GCF_014858855.1. Classification (NCBI taxonomy): domain Eukaryota; kingdom Metazoa; phylum Chordata; class Amphibia; order Anura; family Bufonidae; genus Bufo; species Bufo gargarizans. The sequence continues at coordinate 253,853 of NW_025334648.1, read as the reverse complement.
TATCAAATACCCACAGCATACCCCTTGAAACAGAAGATTCATACTTACCAATCTAGTCCTGTGCGTTGCCCCCATCTTCCGGTCCCTACGCCGATCATGGTTGCATGCAGTGCTCCAGTGGCGATATGGCCACAAGCAGCATGTCACCACTGAAGCCAGTCATTGGCTGGAGCAATGCATGTGACCATGCCCAGTTGGATGTCAACAGCACTGGGACCGAAGATGGAGACAGCAGATACAGCAAGGACGACCAAAGCGGTATAAATCTTCTGTTTCAGGGGAAATGCCGTGGGATTATTATTATTTTTTTATTTATTATAATTATTTTTATTATTATTTTTACTATTATTTTTATTATTACATTTCATTAAAATTCATGAAATATAAAATTTATTACATTTTATTTTTATTAATGTCATTATTTTTTTATTATTGTTATAATTATTATAATAATTTTTTTATATTTATTATTATTACATTTCATTAATAATCATGAAATTAATATAAAATGTATTAATTTTTTTATTAATGTTCATTATTATTATTTTTTATTACAACATTTTATTATTATATTTTATTATTTATTCCATTTTATTAAATTATTCAATTTTATTATTATTTTTTATTATTATTTTTATTAATTATCTATTATTTTTATTATTTGACCGGAAGACCCCTTTAAGTATACATTAAATAGTTCATCTCATCACTAATGTACTGATAGCCAGTAATAGCAACCTCCCACTACACTGGTGGCTGAGTGGCATTTACCTGTACCACCCTGCCTGTAAAGGAAGAGATTTGGATTTATATATGCTTTGCTCTGCAGATCCCTCAGTCTGGACCCCGCTTGAGGAGCAGCCTTCCCCTTCACTACATTCCTCCAGTTTTACAATTCCACATTTGCTCGTTACACCCTACTGACTGGAAAATTCCACTGGAGACAAAGGCGGCAATGACATGCCCACAGCCTTGTGTGCGCTCACTCAGGCTTTGTTTTCAGGAACCAATTATTCCAGATTAAGTGGAAACTTAAGGAGGGGGGTTATAATTTACCCTGTAAGACAAGAAAGTCCAGGGGTGGGTGTAGACCCCATTACGGTCCTGTTTAGAGCAGCAACATTTGGTTTAGATATATAAATTAATGACGGTCTCGCAATGTGATACATGTAAAGTATAGATGCAGATACCACCATGCTAGGACATGTCTTGGAGGGGCACTGGTGGTATAAAATAATCACAAAAGCTGTGGGGGGGGGGGGGTATTCTGTAGAGACTAGCAGGGTATACTGATATCTGGGGTGTGCAGAGTGGTCTCGCAATTAGGAAGCGCCCAATGGGGTCTACAGAGAAACCAGACACTGGAATGACCCGTCAGCTTTAGGCACTCAGACTGGCATTGAGATTTGTAGCTAGGCTACAGGTAAGAGATTACGTTTGCAGCCCTAGCCTTGCTTCAGATACCCTGGCCACAGCAGAATGGTTTGTTGGTGCCCTCCGTGTATCACCCCATCAGTAGTCCTACATCACGCCACCCCAGGCTGCCTTTTCTCACCACGGAAGGATTCTTTTCACTAAAAGTACAATAAATAGGTATATACACAGCAGTACTGCCCCATCCATACGTTGCAGGGTAAATTATTATAACTATTTTCACTTTCCATAGTGCGTCATTAGGTCCTGTTCTCAGAAACAGCAGCACTTAGAGATAAGGGGGGGGGGGGGGGGCACTTACAGTATCTGTAAGGTTAGTTTCTGACTCGTAATCACAATCCGTTTCCTGCATCAAAAGTCATATAAACGCCAGATAAGAGGCTGCATGAGACATAATACAAGACTGATATGTAACACTAGTCAATATAATAAAAACTGTGCAGGAACGGACAGTATAAGGGAGGGGTACGGTTTCCGGTAACTACAGCTTAGTCAGGGCAGGACGACGACTTCTGCAAATTCTTTCATACTTTTCCTTTCACTTTCTCACCGCTGACCATCTGCTTGCTGTCAGAGAATGGAAACATGACACCCGGAGGCTGAAAAGGGTCAATACATAACCTTGCTCAAAGCTTTGATGCAATTGTATCCAGTCTACACAATCCTAAACAGCACTACCTGCACCGATACATTGTAGCAAACTGTCAACACAAGAAAGATTGGCGCTGCATTTTGCTTGTCTGGAAAGGAAAGCGAGAATATTCCAATTCACCGACAGTGTGCAGAGATCTTGAAAATGATCCACAACTATAGACAGAGGGGACCCTATTGCAGAAACCAAAATGGAGCCATCATTTTCCCCTGATGTTAGCTCAAGCTATTCCAGCAATAACACAACTCGACGGTGCCCCCCCTGCCAAACCTGGGGCGCCTGTGGTGGGGGTGGGAGACCCTTCGCGCTTAGGGCCCAAAAATCAACCAACATCTACTACACAACCAATTTTCATAGTACATACAGTATTTAAAATGACGAAAAAAATAAAATAAAATTATATTATATATATATATATATATATTATAATTAGTCTATAAAAACAATATCAAACCTACATAAAAAACTACATAATATAAATAAAAGTCTAAGTAAATAAAATAGACAAAATTCAATTGATCAAAACTACATATAATAAAAATGAAATAAGCAACATAACTACATATAAATAAAATTTTAAAAAATAAAATTCATATATAATACATTAAAAAATAATAATATATAATAAAATAAAAACATTTCAGACTCGCATAAGGCCAACCGTGGAAATTCTCTTCAGAAAAATCATTGAAGATGCAAATGCTCTGATTATCCATAGGGCATAAAAAAAAAATAATAAGAAATGACCTTACCCATGTCGGCTGGTGTTATACCTCTGCAGCTTGACATGAACGAGAGGAAAGAACTGCATCCTGGACAGAAGCTCCAGTGAATGGAGATCTGTTTACAAGTGCCCTGGGCCCGCAGCCAGCCGTATGAGTCACAGCCCAAACCAGGGAGGAGAATGTGACAAGGGATGATGATGCTGCAGCGCCCGGCTCTGCTACATCACAGGCCCATCATATAAATGCCTGGTAATTGTACCACCCCACAATAATGACTGGGGGATTAATAGGAGGCAGGTGACTACTTGCCCCTAGGCTTCTAAGGAGCTGATGGGTGTCACAGCTCTGCATTAAATGGGCTCTCCTGCTTTTGTGAAACTGCCGCTCCCAGATGCTGAGAGTTGTAGTTATACCTTATTCCTAGGAAAGCTGGGTAGCAACCAATATGGCTGCCATTGCTATACTTACTGCTGCTACGCAAAAGAGCAAAATGTGCCATTTATAATACTGGTGTGTGCTGGGGCCCTTCTTTGGCAGGCACCAGGGCCCGGGTGTGACCGCTACCTCTGCACCCCCTATAGCTATGCTCCTAATATGCACAGAGAAGGCTGGACTCCTGCGATGTCAGTGCGGCCATCATGGCTCCTGCCCTGTAAGCAAGCCTCTGCAGATACAATGCAGTGAAGCTACGTGGGCCACTAGGTGGTGCTGCAGAGCACACAAAAGCCCACTGCAAGTAGCCAATCAGATTCCACTTCACTGGGGCCCAATTAAAGAAAGCAGGGGCCCAACTCTGGTTTCCCTCACCCAATAGTGCCAAACATGGCCCTCATCTCCTACAGCGGGGGGGGGGATCAGCAACCGTCCGCACTCCAGCAGCTGTGAAACTACAACTCCCAGCAGGCTCACTTACTTGACAACTCTATAGAAGTAAAAAAGGAGGATTCTGGGAGTTGTAGTTTCAGAACAGCTGGAGTGCTGGAGGTTGCCGATCCCTGTCCTAGGCAATGAAGGTCTGGTCCCTGGCATCGTCTATTACCACCGCCATATTGTGCTACCAGTAGTAGTCCTATAAGTACTCTGCCACATGTACAGGCGGCACTGCCAGTATACACCAGCTGATCGGAGCCAGGGTAGAAGCCGAGCAAAACCCATACATCATCATATCTAGAGATATGAGGCTTAGATACGCCAGACTGTATCACTTATAACATGCTTAGATACATTGGACTGTATTGCACATGGAAGGCTTAGATATGTTGGATCGTATCACACAGCTTAGGCTTAGATACACTAGAAAGTATCACACATAAGGGACTTGACTGTATCACACATGGCAGGCTTAGATACACTGGACAGTATGAGATGTTAGAGGCTTAGACAGTATCGCACATGATACATACAGCAGAATATGTATTACACAAAAGAGGCTTAGATACATCATTTTAGCAGACCATCCCACACTTGATAGGATCGGATACCTCAGCTAAGCAGACAGTAACACAATAGGCTTAGATACACTCCTTCAATAGTCAGAATCTCGCAACTGGCTTAGATACATGGCTCAGCAGGTTGTATCACACATGACGGGCGCAGAGACAGCCCAGCAGATAGTAGCACATGAAACAGGCTTAGATACACCAGCTCTGCAGAAAGTATCATGTGTGATATGCTTAGATACACTCCAGTAGTCAGTCTCACAACTGCCTTAGTAGCACACAAAATAGGCCTGGATACACCCGCTCAGATACACTCTTTGAGTAGTCAGACTCTCAGGGCTAGCTTAGATACATGGGTCATCAGATTGTATCACACTTGATAGGATTAGATACACTCGGATGCCATCCTCCTGGCGTTCCCCCAACTCCTCCATGGCTGGCTGGATCCTGACCTTGCAGAGTCGCTGGCTCGTCCCTAACGTGATAATGGGATTACAGTGCGGTATCACTACAGGGGGTGGGGGAACGTGTTGACAGATCAGCCCGCGGGGGGCTAATAGTGTAACTTAATAAAGGCAGGAACCATATTGACTTCCTCGTAATAACCGGCACATTGTTACCGATGAAACCTGTCACCAAAATACACCACAGGCCGTCGAGCCGCCCTGCATTTACTATGTGACGGGAAGGAATTCAGAGAGTCTCACATCCGCAAGAAAAGTCCTAGAGCCAAATTACCTGAATATTGCCCAGACTGTATCGCACATGAGCAGCTTAGATACACATGACCGTATCGCACATACTTCAGCCATTCCCGAGTCCCGACCTCCACATACATGCTCGGCTCGGCTGAGCGTGCATGTGTTCTCAATAGGTAATATAATCAGACCCCACCCGCAATAATGACTGGAGGATTAATAGGGGGCAGGTGACTGATGGCCCCTAGTCCTATATAATACAGGCTTCACAGTTCGGCATGATGTGGGCTCTCCTGCTTTTGTGAAACTGCGGCTTCCAGAGGCTGAGAGTTGTAGTTATACATTACTTCCAGGAAATCTGGGTAGCAAGCAATATGGCTGCCATTGCTATACTTGCTGCTGCTGCTACGGAAAAGTGCAAAATCTGTAACAGGACTCTCAGCCACCATGTGTCCTTTATAATACTGTTGTGTGCTGGGGCCCTTCTCTGACAGGCACCAGGGCCCGGGTGTGACTGCTACCTCTGCACCCCCTATAGCTACGCCCCTGCTGCTGTGCCTAAAACGCACAGAGAAGACTGGAGTCCTGCGACGTCTGTGCAACCATTATGGATCCTGACCTGTAATCAAGCCTTGCAGTGAAGCTACGTTGGCCACTAGGAGGTGCTGCGGAGTACACAAAAGCCCACTGTAAGTAGCCAATCAGATTCCACCTCATTATTAGCTTATCACATATAAAGGTGACCATATACCTCGGATAGCCATTCCTGAGCCCCGACCCACACATGCACGCTCGGCTCAGCTGAGCATGCACAGGCTCTCGATAGGGAGAGTGAAGTAAGCCACCGACAGGCACCTCTTGTGATGGCTTATCTCGCCGAGAACAAAAAGATCAGGCGTGTTGAACTCCAACTGCCCCAGCCTTCTCTCAGGGGGTTCCCATACACAGTCCGACCAAAATCAGTGGGGGAGATTTAACAAAACTGGTGTAAAGTAGAACTGACTTAGTTGCCCATAGCAACCAATCAGATTCTACCTTTCATTTTCCAAAGGATCTGTGAAAAATGAAAGGTGGAATCTGATTGGTTGCTATGGGCAACTAAGCCAGTTGTACTTTACACAAGTTTTCATAAATCTCCCCAATACTGTGTTCATCCAACATTAATCTAATGTGTAGACTAGCTTTGAACAGTACTATAAAACGAAAGGGGCTTGGCTTCACTGCGCTGTATCACAGAAAAGGCTTAGATACACCAGAGAGTGTCAGACCAAAGGCTTAGATAACACTGGACTGTATCACACATCAGAGGCTCACATAAGCTAAACAATATCAAACATGAGAAGCTTTGATATAATGGGAAGTATCGCTCGTCATAGGCTTAGATACACTGAACAATATCACACATAACTGGATTAGATACCCCGGAAAATGAAACGATTGATCTGATTGGTTGCTATGGGCAACTAAGCCAGTTCTACATTACACCAGTTTTGAGAAATCCCCACCAAATAGCTTAGATATACTGGACAGTATTACCGGTTATAAGCTTAGATACACCGGACAGTATCACCAGTAATAAGCTTAGATATACTGGACAGTTTTACCAATGATAAGTTTAGATATACCGGACAGTATCAACGGTAGTAAGCTTAGATACACCGGACAGTATCACCGGTAATACGCTTAGATAGACCGGACAGTATCACCGGGAATAGGCTTAGATATACCGGACAGTATGGCTGGTAATAAGCTTAAATATACTGGACCGTATCGCCGGTAATAAGCTTAGATATGCCAGACAGTATCACTGGTAATAAGCTTAGATACACCTGACAGTATCACCGGTAATAAGCTTAGATACACCGGACAGTATCACCGGTAGTAAACTTAGATATACTGGACCGTATCACCTGTAATAAGCTTAGATATACTGGACCGTATCACCGGTAATAAGCTTAGATATACTGGACAGTATCACCGGTAATAAGCTTAGATACACCGAACAGTATCACCGGTAATAAGCTTAGATATACTGGACAGTATCACCGGTAATAAGCTTAGATATACTGGACAGTATCACCGGTAATAAGCTTAGATATACCGGACCGTATCACCAATGATAAGCTTAGATATACTGGACAGTATCACCAATAATAAGCTTAGATATACAGGACCGTATCACCGGTAATAAGCTTAGATATACGGGACAGTATCAGCAATAATAAGCTTAGATATACCGGAGAGTATCACCAGTAATAAGCTTAGATATACCGGACAGTATCACCAATGATAAGCTTAGATATACCGGACAGTATCACTGGTAATAAGCTTAGATAAACCGGACAGTATCACCAATGATAAGCTTAGATATACTGGACAGTATCACCAGTAATAAGCTTAGATATACGGACAGTATCACCGGTAATAAGCTTAGATAAACCGGACAGTATCACTAATGATAAGCTTAGATATACCGGACAGTATCACCAATGATAAGCTTAGATATACCGGACAGTATCACCGGTAATAAGCTTAGATATACTGGACAGTATCACCAGTAATAAGCTTAGATATACTGGACAGTATCACTGGTAATAAGCTTAGATATACCGGACAGTATCACCAATGATAAGCTTAGATATACTGGACAGTATCACCAGTAATAAGCTTAGATATACTGGACAGTATCACTGGTAATAAGCTTAGATATACCGGACAGTATCACCGGCAATAAGCTTAGATAAACCGGACAGTATCACCAATGATAAGCTTAGATATACCGGACAGTATCACCAATGATAAGCTTAGATATACCGGACAGTATCACTGGTAATAAGCTTAGATAAACCGGACAGTATCACCAATGATAAGCTTAGATATACCGGACAGTATCACCGGTAATAAGCTTAGATAAACCGGACAGTATCACCAATGATAAGCTTAGATATACCGGACAGTATCACCAATGATAAGCTTAGATATACCGGACAGTATCACTGGTAATAAGCTTAGATATACCGGACAGTATCACCAATGATAAGCTTAGATATACTGGACAGTATCACTGGTAATAAGCTTAGATAAACCGGACAGTATCACCAGTAATAAGCTTAGATATACTGGACAGTATCACTGGTAATAAGCTTAGATATACCGGACAGTATCACCAATGATAAGCTTAGATATACTGGACAGTATCACTGGTAATAAGCTTAGATAAACCGGACAGTATCACCAGTAATAAGCTTAGATATACTGGACAGTATCACTGGTAATAAGCTTAGATATACCGGACAGTATCACCGGTAATAAGCTTAGATTTAACGGACAGTATCACCAATGATAAGCTTAGATATACTGGACAGTATCACAGGTAATAAGCTTAGATACACCGGACAGTATCACCGGTAATAAGCTTAGATACACCGGACAGTATCACCAATGATAAGCTTAGATACACCGGACAGTATCACCAATGATAAGCTTAGATATACTTGTTGCACTTACACTTTTCCTGAACTATGTGCGAATTACTACTACGATATACTACGGCGGCGACTACTACAATAAATGATTATCCGCTGCACTTTGATTAATAAAAGGAATTTATTAAAACCATTACACGTCTACAGTCTAATTATTGCTATAAATATATATATTTATATCAAAGGACATAGTAACATAGTACATAAGGCCGAAAAAAGACATCTGTCCCTCCAGTTCGGCCTGTCATCCTGCAAGTTGATCCAGAGGAAGGAAAAAAACTGTGAGGTAGAAGCCAATTTTACCCACTTTAGGGGAATAAAAAATTCCTTCCCGACTCCAATCAGGCATCAGAATAACTCCCTGGACCAACGACCCCTCTCTAGTAGCTATAGCCTGTAATATTATTACGCTCCAGAAATATATAAATATATATACTTATAGTCGCACACAGTAATATATCAACAACACCACAATACTAACCTAACTACACTACACAATACAATACACAATTCCACCCCACAAATCTATGTAAAAATACACCTACACACTCGTTACATAGCAGCCCACCCTTCTGGCTCTATACTGTCCCTATGGGGAAACACAATAGTGGCACTGCAAGGGTTAATACAAGATGCAGGCCAGGGATATACTCCAGGGAACACAATGCAGGCCAGGGGTGAATAGGGGTAAATAAGGGCAGGGGTATTAGGGGTGCCTCATGGGTTAATATTGGAGGCAGCAGTAAAGGGGTTACTGCAATGCTGGAGGGAAAGGGTTAATCGCAGACACAGGGTATGTGGCACTGCAATGCAGGAGGGAAAGGTATCACGGGGGGTGGGGCCCAAAGCCAACCCGAACACCCACATACTGCGGCAGGGCACAGGAGCACATACAGTAGTTCCCTGCCCCGCCGCCTATCACCGCCATAGGCTTTAAGCTTAGTAGGCCTGAGGCCTATGTGGTGGTAAAAGCCGGACGCAGCGTGCATGATGACGTCATCGCGCGCATTGTTTGGGTCCGCATCCGAGCCGCCGTTTTGGCGGCTCGGATGCGGACGCATTCACTTCAATGGGGCCGGAAAAGATGCGGACAGCACTCGGTGTACTGTCCACATCCGTTGCTCTGTTCCGTGGCCCCGCCAAAAAAATATAACATTCCTATTCTTGTCCGCAAAACGGACAAGAATAGGCAGTTATATCAATGGCCGCAAGTTCCGTTCCGCAAATTGCGGAAGGCACACGGGCGGCTTCTGTTTTTTGCGGATCGCAAAAAAACGGCACGGTCGTGTGCATGTAGTCTTAAAGGGATAGTGTCCACAGGAAGTACTTTTTATATAAAAAAATAATATTAAAATGGTAAGAATTTGTGTATAACTGCTACATGCAAATTTCCTACTGAAAAGGGAAAACTGGTATGTAGCGGCTCCCCCGTCCTTGTGCTGTGGTGGAGGCGCTCTGTCTCTTGTGACTCACCCAGTCACTACAGAATGAAAAAACAGGCACTCGCCGTCTGTTTAAAAAACATCATATTTATTAACTTAAAAATGAATAGTAAAGCAGATATAAATAAATATAAAAAATATAAAACAATAGAATTGAAAAACTTGCAGACTAATGCGTATTCCATCACATATTCCGTAGTAGTTAGTGCCGTATGCAACAATGCTCCCGCGTAATGGTTTATAGGACTGAACGGTCTTTGTTTCCGCTACAGATGACGACAATCCCTGTTTTTGTCGTCTAAGGCCTCATGCACACGAACGTTGTTTGTTTCCGCGTCCGTTCCATTTTTTTTGCAGATAGGATGCGGACCCATTCATTTCAATGTGTCCGCAAAAAATGCAGACAGCACACCGTGTGCTGTCCGCATCAGTGCATGTCCTATTTTTTTCTAGTTTGCGGACAAGGATAGACATTATTACAATGGATCCGCCCAAAAAATACAAATGCCATATGGAACACAATTTGCGGACTGCAAAACACATACGCTCGTGTGCATGTAGCCTAACACAGTGATTATTTGATTCACTGTAAACTGGCCACTTTCTTACGGGAAATGGATGTTGTGGTACAGAAAGAGCTCAGTGTCACTAATCAAAGGTGGTTTGTAGGTAAATAACAAAGTCAATTGGTTCCAAATAATGAATGGGAAAAATAAATGGAGCAGATTTATGCAAGACATAAAAGCATAGACTTAGGCTTCATTCACACGTCCGCAATGTGTTTTGCGGATCCACGGAGCCGCAAAACATGGACAGCGGCAATGTGCGTTCCGCATTTTGCGGACCGCACATTGCCGGAACTATAGAATATGCCTATTCTTGTCCGCAATTGCGGACATAAATAGGACATGTTCTATTTTTTTCGGGAACGAAATTGCGGACGTGCGAATGGAGCCTTATCCTGCACCAAATAGTCTCCATATAGTCAGTGAAATGCAGGTGAATGAGCAGGAGAGCAATTAGGACCTAAATTAGCAACTAAATGGCGGAGTTCTTCTGTTCTCATATTGCTGTATTCAGTCGCAGGCGGCTTTGGTGAGTGTATTAATGGTTTCTACTAGGGATCGACTGATTATCGGTTTTAGGGTCCATTCACACGTCCGTGTGTGTTTTGCGGATCCACAGATCCGTGGATCCGCAAAACACGGACATCGGCGAAGTGCGTTCCGCATTTTGCAGACCGCACATCGCCAGCACTTAATAGAAAATGCCTATTCTTGTCCGCAAATGCGGACAAGAATAAGACATGTTCTATTTTTTGGGGGAACGGAATTGCGGACCCGGAAGTGCGGATCCGCAATTCCGGATCCAGGCAGCACATCGTGCTGCCCCATCGAAATGAATGGGTCCGCAATTCCATTCCGTAAAATGCGGAACAAAATTGCGGACGTGTGAATGGATCCTTACTGATATTATCGGCCGATATTCAGGATTTTCAAAGTTATTGGTATCGGCATCTATTTTGCCGATATGCCGATAACAAATCGGGAACAAGTATCGCGCTGATGTCAGCGAGATCAGTGTTTCCTCAGCAGCACAGGGGAGAAGGAAGCAGTTTTTTCCCTCCCTCCTGTGCCGCTGCCACCAATGAGAGGAGAGAGGAGAAGAGGAGGGGCGGGGCTGTGGCCACTGCGCCACCAATGATGTTGACTCACTTATTCATTCAAGTTTAACAGGAGGCAGGAGCTGTCCGCAGAATCACATAGCCGCAACCGACCTCTATGACAAGTAGCTGCGATCCGTGGCAGTTAACCCCTGCCGCACCTGAGGGGTTAACTGCCGCGGATCGCAGCTACTTGTCATAGAGGTTGGGAGCCGGCTATGTTATTCTGCAGCCAGCTCCCGCCTCCTGTATATGAATTAATGGGCGAGTTATCTTCATTGGTGGCGCAGTGCCCCCCCTCCCAACCCCAGTATTAGAAACATTGGTGGCGCAGTGCGCCCCCCCACCCAAGCTCCCCAGTATTAATCATTGTTGGCAGTGGCCACAGGGTCCCCTCCCCTCCTCCTCATTGGTGGTGCAGTGGCAGCTTCTGATCGGAGCACCAGCAGTGTAATCCTGGGGCTCCGATCTGTTACCATGGCAGCCAGGACGCTACTGCAGTCCTGGCTGCCATGGTAACCTCCCTGCTGCCGTGTGCACAAAGCACAGGGCAGCAGGGAGAGTGTGAGGTCCTATTCTTCCTGATAGAGATCTATCAGGGTGAATAGAACAAAGGTTCTGAAAGTTAGTAAAAAAAAAAAAAAAGTTAAAAAAAAAACACAAACACCAAAATATTAAGTATAAATGAAAAAGAAAGATTTACAAAAAAAGCTACACGTTAACAATAAACATTTTCATTTTCAGCAGATTTGTGTAGAAATTTTTAGTTTTTTTAAAAATCTCAATGCACAGAATATATCGGTATAAACTATCGGCTATCGACCTGAAAGTTCACAGATTATCGGTATCGGCTCTAAAAAATCTATATCGGTCGATCCCTAGTTTCTGCTCACTTAGATACTGTATACATTTAGGCTAACATCAGCGGCGTCCCACCTGATGTTTCACCGCTCACCCGGCCTCTGCTCGTGTGTCACTTGCTAGAAAGGCCGGCAATCCCGCTGGTAGGTCTGGCCGTAACGGTTTGTGCGCCGAGATTGGCGTCCCACGTGGTCCACTGGATATCACGTGGGATATAGAGGCCGTTCCTCCGCTCCTATGCCCAGGATGTACAGTGTTGGTATTGATAAGTCCAAAGTGTGGGCAAACGGGAATTGGGTTCTGGTGGGTAGTCCAGTCTGTATGCCTGCCAGACGCGTTTCGAGGTATTCCTACCTCTTCCTCAGTGGCCATACTTGAAACTGGGATCTACCCACTTTTATACCCGTACTTATTGAACTGCCACCAAAACCCGAAATGGATCATTTCCCCAAAAATAATCATTTTCAAAAGGACCTAAAAGTTATGGAAAAACGCACCTGCCGTTCTTCTGCGTTTTCAATCTATGTGTATATGAGAAGATAGTTACACTGAGGTCTTTCTGTACCACAACATCCCTTTCCCATAAGAAAGTGGTCAGTTTACAGTGAATCAAATAATCATTGAGGATAAAATCACTGTATAAGGGGACAAAAACAGGGATTACTAACTACTACTGAATATGGGATGGAATCCGCATTAGTTTTTCAATTCTATTATTTTAAGAGGATATTTTGTATTATATTTTTTATATTTATTTATATCTGCTTTACTATTCATTTTTAAGTTAATAAATATGATGGGCTTTTTTTAAAACAAAACTTACTATACAGATGGTTAAACCAAATTTTCCTACTGACCACTAGATGTCAGCAAAGGTGATCCCGAAAAAAGGAGACGAATAAAACAATGCAAACACAGCCAAAAGCTGGGTCCTGGCGACCAAGAACCTCTGGAGACCTTCATCAAAAAATGAAGGCCATTACATCAGAGATATTTTACTTTCACAGGTTCTTTGCAATAAATCCAAAAATCTTATTCCACAATACAAATACTCACATATAGGAATGGAATCATGAGTTTCTCTTGCCGTGCAGTTAATAGTACCATGCTCAGTCCAGATAAATAGTGCCATACCATGTCCATATAAATAGCACTATGCAGTGTCCATATACACAATACCTAGTTAGTGCCACCTTGCCTGTCTGAATTAATATTCTCACACAGTATTCAGACAAAAAGTTCCCATAGAATGCCCATAAAAATAATATTATACCCATATTCCCCATACCGTGGCTGGACAGTCCCAGTCATTTGCCAAAAGTAGATGTTCTTTCTTGAGGGTCACCAGCGGTATGCGCCCGATCAGAACTCAGTACACTTTCTAAATGAGCAGCTTAACGGCAAACCAAATATCCGCTGACATAACTGTGACTGCAATACCTAATGAGCCCAGCCCTGACTAAAGGTCTCATAGCATCCGGCTGTCTATACATACCATGAATAGTAGCACCAACGTGACCACTAGCTACTATAATATTGCTCTTTACATACAAGAAAATAACTACTACTTTATTGTCCCTGCATTCTAGAATATAACTGCTATAATACTGCTCTTATGTACAATAATATAACTAGTATAATACTGCTCCTATGTACAAGAATATAACTACTATAATACTGCTCCTATGTACAAGAATATAACTACTATAATACTACCTCCTATATACAAGAATATAACTACTATAATACTGCTCCTATGTACAAGAATATAACTACTATAATACTGCTCCTATGTACAATAATATAACTACTATAATACTGCTCCTATGTACAATAATATAACTACTATAATACTGCCTCCTATGTGCAAGACTATAACTACTATAATACTGCTCCTATGTACAAGAATATTACTACTATAATACTGCTCCTATGTACACGAATATTACTACTATAATACTGCCTCCTATGTACAAGAATATAACTACTATAATACTGCCTCCTATGTACAAGAATATTACTACTATAATACTGCTCCTGTGTACAAGAATATAACTACTATAGTACCGCTCCTATGAACAATAATATAACTACTATAATACTGCCTCCTATGTACAAGAATATTACTACTATAATACTGCCTCCTATGTACAAGAATATATCTACTATAATACTGCCTCCTATGTACAAGAATATAACTACTATAATACTGCCTCCTATGTACAAGAATATTACTACTATAATACTGCTCCTATGTACAAGAATATATCTACTATAATACTGCCTCCTATGTACAAGAATATAACTACTATAATACTGCTCCTATGTACAATAATATAACTACTATAATACTGCCTCCTATGTGCAAGACTATAACTACTATAATACTGCTCCTATGTACAAGAATATTACTACTATAATACTGCTCCTATGTACAAGGATATAACTACTATAATACTGCCTCCTATGTACAAGAATATAACTACTATAATACTGCTCCTATGTACAAGAATATAACTACTATAATACTGCCTCTATGTACAAGATATAACTACTATAATACTGCCTCCTATGTACAAGAATATAACTACTATAATACTGCTCCTATGTACAAGAATATAACTACTATAATACTGCCTCTATGTACAAGAATATAACTACTATAATACTGCTCCTATGTACAAGAATATAACTACTATAATACTGCTCCTATGTACAAGATATAACTACTATAATACTGCCTCCTATGTACAAGAATATAACTACTATAATACTGCTCCTATGTACAAGAATATAACTACTATAATACTGCTCCTATGTACAAGAATATAACTACTATAATACTGCTCCTATGTACAAGAATATAACTACTATAATACTGCTCCTATGTACAATAATATAACTACTATAATACTGCTCCTATGTACAAGAATATAACTACTATAATACTGCTCCTATGTACAAGAATATTACTACTATAATACTGCTCCTATGTACAATAATATAACTACTATAATACTGCCTCCTATGTACAAGAATATTACTACTATAATACTGCTCCTATGTACAAGAATATATCTACTATAATACTGCCTCCTATGTACAAGAATATAACTACTATAATACTGCCTCCGATGTACAAGAATATTACTACTATAATACTGCCTCCTATGTACAAGAATATAACTACTATAATACTGCTCCTATGTGCAAGAATATAACTACTATAATACTGCTCCTATGTACAAGAATATAACTACTATAATACTGCCTCCTAGCTGTGAGGACGTGTGTGAGTAGCTCTCCTGAGCCTGTGGATGTCTGTCCAGAGCCCAGGGTGTGGCCAGCCCGGGCGGGGAACTTCCCTCAGCAAGGCCCAGGCTTCCAGGCCTACACTGGGAGAAAACTCCCAAACCATTTCTAAAGTGGATACTAATCCCAAAGTTTCCAGTCAGCAGCAGAATGAAGGAAGTATTGTTGTTCTGAAGAAAGAAGAAGAGAGGAAAGTGAGTGCAGTGAAGATGCAAGCGGATCCCAAGTCCAGCCAGCAAGGTGCAGGGGTGATGAGCACAGGCCGTGCAGCAGGTGAGCAGCTCCCCTCTCCTGCACACAGACAGAGACGGACATCACTGGAGAAACAAACACTGCAAGAAAACCTGAAGCAGCAAGTTGTGGCTTCCAGCATGGCCTGTCAGGGCCGCACCAGATCTGCAGCAATGCCTCTGCAGGTAACCAGGAATGCCATGTCTACAAACACTGCAAAGTGTGAACAGGCCTCGGCAGATGCAACCGCAAGTACTAGCAGTAAAGCTGGGAAGGCAAAGCTGCAGGAGACTGGTGAATCCAAACAGCCTGGACCCCTGCCCCGACCAGGACAGCAGGTGAAGGAGACCACGAGAGCACCTGAGCTGCAGATGGCGGAGGAGATCCCGGCACTGGTAAGGAGAATGGGGGAGTTAAAGCATCACAAACAACTGCTACAGATGCAGATAGACTGTATATATAACCTGAAAACTGCACACCCCGATAGTAACACCTTGTATGATACCAAGCTGCACTCACTGAGCATAGAGCTGGCACAGGTGGTGAAGGAGATGGACTGTGTCCTGGAGAGGATGGGGCCCCTGGCCGAGTCCTACGGGAACCAGGAACGCTTCTCACAGCAGAGACAGAACAGTGACTCTGGATCCCGCTCCTCTGGAGCACAATCAGGGTCCGTGTCCCCAGATGAGGCCCGGCGAGTGACACAACCAATACTGAAGCCTGCAAGTTTCTCTTTCCAGAAGGGAGGTGGGCAAGTGCAGCAGCAAGAACCTTCAGCTGTCCCTGAGCAACATCCTGGATATGTGGCACCACAAGTCCCAGCAGAGCCAGCCCAACAGCAGGACAGTGGACATGTATCCATGGGTCAGGGTGATGCGGTGACGCAGGAGAGCTCTGTTACTGGGGCACAGACCGGGGACATTGATATTGTACCTGAGGGGTTGGGGGCTGGGGATACTGTACAGTCTGTGTGGGATATAGAGGTGGATGGTGGTCAGGAGGGTGTACGGAATGATGTCTGTAATTTCCCCCCCTTAACACAACCTACGTCGGATGAGACTGTCCCTTCTAGTGCAGACGCGCGGCCCAATACTCAAGGTAGTGAGCCCCGTCAGGATCCTCCCAGAAATGCCTGGAGCCGTGGCGCTCCATCCTTCACCTCCAGTGCAGGCTATACAGGCCAGGCGTTTAAGAGGAGGAACGTGGTAAGGTTTAAGCACCGAGGCACCAAAGAAGACCTCCCCGATAGGAGGTTTGTGGTGAGGGAACTCCTGTGCCACCAGATGGGGTTTGCTCCAGAGGACATCCTGGCGGTGATAAATCTACCAGACAGGCAGGGCTATGATGTCAGCTTTAAGCTTATGTCTAGTCTGGATAGGTTCTGGGCAAACTTTGCCAGGGTTAGAGACACCGAGGGCTGGAATAAGTTCATTTTCATTCCCATTTCCAAGCCAGACACTGTTATTGTGAATGTCATCTTCTGGAATGAATCTGTTCCTCCCCAGGACATTGTGGTGTGGCTCCGGAGGCACTGTGACCTCGTGTCCGATCTCACTAAGAACAGGGACGATGATGGTGTCTGGACTGGAGGGTGGAAGGTGCTGGTGAAGCTGCGCCAGCACAATAACATCACCTTACATCTCCCTAACTCCTTCTTTATCGGTAGAGAGAAGGGCGTCTGTTTTTATCCTGGGCAACCTAGAAAGTGCTTCAAGTGTGGCAAAGTCGGTCATGTGGCAAATGTGTGCACAGTGGTCAAGTGCAACCTGTGTGGTGAGCTCGGCCATCTGAGTGCCACATGTAAGAACGTTAGGTGCAATCTCTGCGGGCAGATTGGCCACTCACATAAGGATTGCCCAGATGCCTGGCATAACGTATGCAGGGAGCTTCCAGATGAGGAGTTAGCGGAGGCCGCAGACGCTATAGAGGAGGAGGCTTTGATGTCAGGGACCATACTGACGAGGCACGAGGTACAACAGGGGTCAGGTGAGACAACACCCGAACCTCAGCCTTCAGAGAGCACACAGGGCACCATGGAGGTGGTCACTCAGGACCAGTCTCAGGCAGCCGCCTCTGTATCACCGTCTGTATATGAAGAGGCCAAGAGGAACAAAAGGAGGAAAAAAGATAAGTCTTCCCGTAAGTCTGAGGAGGAACATAACCTGGGCCAAAACACCAGGAAAAAAGTCAGTACCGGTGCAGGCGTCATGGTCCTATCAAACAGATATGAGGCGTTATCAGAGTCTGATGGGGATTATGAGGAAGAGCAACAGAGAATAGATAATGAGTGTGAGGCAGACACAGGGGACCCCCCAACAAAGAAGAAGCCCCCTCCTGTAGAAGCCCTTGTAGAGTCAGATATGGAGACCGGTGGTAGGCAGGAAGCCTCTGATCCTGACCTATGTTGATGGGAGTCACTTATCTGCTCTTTCTATGTTGTCTTGTGATGGCTGGGTTTTTTCTAAAAGTTGCTTCGAGCAATGTGAACAGCATCAAAGTAAGAAGGACCAGATACGCGGTATACGATCACCTCAGATACCTGGATGCAGATGTCATCTTTCTGCAGGAGACACGTTTGAACACCTTGGGGCATCTACGTGAGGCTGAGAGTGAATGGCGGTCTGGTCCTTCTTGCTGGTCGCTGGCTGTGGAGCCTTATGCCGGGGTGGCCATATTGTTTAACACAAATGACGTGACTGTGCACAGGTTAACGGAGGTAGCTATGGGAAGGTGCCTGGTGCTGGAAGTGACCATCCATGGTAGACGGCTCCGCTTTATTAACATCTACGGCCCACAGACAGTGGCTGAGAGAATCCAGCTGTTTAATGATGTGAAGCAGTATCTTTTCACCTCTATACCTGTAGTAATGGCGGGGGACTTTAATGTCACTTTGTCATCAGGTGACCGGTCCTCGGGCAGGGCGGTGGTCAGAGACTCCAGAGTCTTAAGTAATATAATATCGCAGGCTGGCCTAAGTGATGTCTTCACATGGGGTGGCAGGAAGCCAAACTTCACATATTCTTGTGCTGACAGAAGCAGTAGAATCGACATGGCGTTTGTGAACCCCACAGAGACTGTTAGCGGGATAAGTGAGAAGGTCGTCCCCTACTCTGACCACCTGGCTTTGTTTTTTTGCTTGGGAGCCACTAGACGCTCTGATATTGGTAGAGGGCTATGGAGGCTTAATTCTAGCCTCCTGGATGATGTCTATGTCCAGGATTGTGTCCACTCTCTTTTCCAGGTTCAGCTTCAGAGAGTGGACTTTTATAACAACGTGGCCGACTGGTGGGAGGATGTCAAGGTGGAGATCAGATCCCTCTTACAGGGACTGTCAATTAAAAGAGGGAAGAGTAAGTATAGCCAGTATCTCAGGCTGCGGAAAGAATTGGAGTCACTGTATTCGGCGGGTGGGGATGAAAAACAAAAGATCGACCAACTGAAATCTGAGATAAGTCAGTATCAGTACAGCAGGTACACCTCCCTGGTTCTGGAACGGGATTATGGGACCTTAGGGGCTCCTGATCCCTTTGAGAATTGCAGGGAACGTGTGGCTAATAGATCGGTGGCAGGTCTCACTGACTCCCAGGGTGTTTTGCAGGAATCTCGGGAGGGTATCCTGGGGGTGGTGAGATCTTACTATGCTGGCTTATTTCAGAAGAAGGTTTTGGATAAAGAGAAGATGACTCAATTCTTGGAGGCAACTCCAGGTCCTGATACTAATGATGTGGACTTTTCTCCTTTGACAGCAGAATTAACGGTGGAGGAAGTTAAAGTGGCCATTGATCAGTTACATCTGAAGAAGGCACCAGGTCCAGATGGTATAACAGCAGAATTCTATAAGAAGTTCGTAGACCACTTGGCCCCAATCCTCGTGGACGTGTACAAAAATTGTCTAGAAAATCACCTGATGCCTCCGTCCATGAGGGTGTCCTCGCTAATTCTGCTGTCTAAAGGTAAGGAGCCTAGTGACATCAAGAACTGGAGGCCGATTGCCCTCTTGAATGTTGACAGGAAGATTCTGGCAAAAATCATGTTCTCTAGGTTAGTCTGTTTGTCCCGGGCACTGTTGGCAGGCTGTCAGTTTGGCACAGTAAAAGGGCGGAACATCTCTGGAGCAGTCATCTCGATAAGGGAGATGTTTGAGAGATGTAAAGCTCTGAGGTGTGGGAGATATGTTGTAGGTCTGGACCAGGCTAAAGCTTTTGACAGAGTGGATCACGAGTATCTATGGGCCACTTTGTCAAAGTACGGTATTCCAGGACAATTTGTAGATTGGCTGAAAACTTTATATTGTGAGGCGAAGAGCTTTCCTCTAATCAATGGTTGGCAAGGGGACACTTTTGAAGTAGAGGCAGGGGTGAGACAGGGTTGCCCTTTGAGTCCACTGCTGTATGTGTTTGCCTTGGACCTGTTCCTGAGGTCACTGCAGGAGTGCGATTTTCAGGGGGTGCCGGTCCCCCACTGCTTGCCTTTGAAAGTAGTTGCCTATGCGGATGATGTGACTGTGGTGATATCTGAGCCTCGTGAGGTGCAGATGTTGTCTGCAGCCATCAGAAGCTACTCGGAGGCCTCAGGGTCTCTAGTCAACCTTGAGAAGAGTCAAGCTCTCTGGACTTTAAGTACTGATCCAGACTTTGATCTGCCACAATTTGCAAAGGCCTCCACCTATATTAAAATCCTTGGGGTCAAATTTGGGAGGGAAGATAATGCCAAACTAAATTGGGAAGAAAAGTTGGATTCCGGAAATGCAAAGGTTCAGCGATGGAAGAACTGGAGGCTGACCTATAGAGAAAGGGTTACTATGTTGAAGACTTACCTGGTCCCCGTCTTCTTGTACGTCTCTGTTGTCTTTCCTTTGCCAGAACCTTTCTCGGCTAGGCTCTTTAGCCTGTTCTTCCAACTTTTGTGGGGGAACAGGTTGAACCCAATAAAAAGAGGGATCACCTACCTACAGAGGAGAGAGGGTGGGCTGGATATGTTAAATCCAAGGGTGTTCTTTGACTCCATGTTTCTGAAAGTTAATTTTGGTTGCCTGGACTCAAACAGCAGCTCCCTGTGGGCGAACAGTGTCAGGGACTGGATATTGCCTTTTGCAGAGTCTTGGGTGCGAGGCGGCAGTCTCAAGAGGGGTCGGTTTACTCGTGGCTTCCTCCCCCAGTACCTGGAATATGGTCTAAAGTGTGTGAAGAAATGGGGAATAGACAAGGTGTATCTGGAGACTAAGACCAGGAAGGATCTCTATATAAAGATCTGTAGGGCCTTCTATAACTTGCAGCCAGCACTGAGAGACTGTACAACGGCCACCTTGCAGGAAAGTCTTAGGTTCCTCAACGGACCAAGGCTTCCTGCAAAGTTGTTTGACATTGCCTGGCTGTCATTCCATGGGAAGCTTTTTGTCAGAGGCAACTTAAAGTTCCTGAGTGTTCTAGATCGCATGTGTCCCTTGGGCTGTCAGCAGGAGGAGACTATGGAACATTTTATAACCGAGTGCTGGGGAGGGCGACAGATATGGCAGGAGATAGCCAGCAAGCTAAAAATCCCAAGGCTGCAGTCTCTGACCTACCCAGACATTGTATATGGTGTGACATCACAGGTAGCTGACATTGACCGGGGGACCCTGCATTTGATTATAACCATCGTTAAATACTATCACTGGCAGACAAGAACAAGAGTGTCCATCCACAGTGAGCCCTTCAACCATGAGAAAGCCGTAAACCTCATCCTGTCAGAGCTAAGGTGGGTCAGGTCTATAGAAGTTAGGAGAAAGGGCGAGAATGAAAAATTATGGAAGAATGTATATTTGGAGTAATTTCTGGTTCATGTATCCTGGAATTATGTTTATTTATTCATCTTTTCTCCCATTTATTTGCAATGTACTCTTAAGTTAAAGTTATTATAAACCTATTATTTTGATGATATGTATGATTTCAGTTTAATAATTGTTTGTTCATTCTCATTTCGGAATGTACTATTGTATTTTTGCTTGTTTTATACTAATAAAAATTGCCTCCTATGTACAAGAATATAACTACTATAATACTGCTCCTATGTACAAGAATATAACTACTATAATACTGCTCCTATGTACAAGGATATAACTACTATAATACTGCTCCTATGTACAAGAATATAACTACTATAATACTGCCTCCTATGTACAAGAATATAACTACTATAATACTGCTCCTATGTACAAGAATATAACTACTATAATACTGCCTCCTATGTACAAGAATATAACTACTATAATACTGCTCCTATGTACAAGAATATAACTACTATAATCCTACCTCCTATGTACAAGAATATAACTACTATAATACTGCCTCCTATGTACAAGAATATAACTACTATAATACTGCTTCTATGTACAAGAATATAACTTCTATAATACTGCTCCTATGTACAAGAATATAACTACTATAATACTGCTCCTATGTACAAGAATATAACTACTATAATACTGCTCCTATGTACAAGAATATAACTACTATAATACTGTTACTATGTGCAAGAATATAACTACTATAATACTGCTCCTATGTACAAGACTATAACTACTATAATACTGCTCCTATGTACAAGACTATAACTACTATAATACTGCTCCTATGTACAAGACTATAACTACTATAATACTGCTCCTATGTACAAGACTATAACTACTATAATACTGCTCCTATGTACAAGAATATAACTACTATAATACTGTTACTATGTATAAGAATATAACTACTATAATACTGCCTCCTGAGGACACGTACAGTGCTGCCCATTATTATTCATACCCCTGGCAAATTTTGACTTAGTTATTTTTATTCAACCAGCAAGTAATTTTTTGACGAGAAATGACATAGGTGTCTCCCAAAAGATAATAGGACGATGTACAAGAGGCATTATTGTGTGAAAAAAAAACATTTCTCAGCTTTTGCTTACATTTGAGCAAAAAGTGTCCAGTTGGCGTAAAAAAGGAGAAGCCTTCAACCCAAAGAACACCATCCCCACTGTCAAACATGGTGGTGGGAACCTAATGCTTTGGGGGTGTTTTTCAGCCAATGGACCAGGGACCCTAATCACAGTAAACGGCACCATGAAAAAAGAGCAATACATGAGGATTCTCACCGACAACATCAGGCAGTCTGCAGAGAAACGTGGCCTTGGGCACCAGTGGACATTTCAGCATGACAATGACCCAAAACACACAGCAAAAGTGGTGAAGAAATGGTTAGCAGACAACAACATGAATGTTTTGGAGGGGCCCAGCCAGAGTCCAGACTGGAATCCAATCTGTGGAGGGAGCTAAAGATCAGGGTGATGGCAAGAAGACCCTCCAACCTGAAAGATGTGGAGCTCATTGCTAAAGATGAATGGGCAAAAATACCTGTGGGGACCTGCAAAAAGCTGGTCTGCAATTATAGGAAGCGTCTGATCGCTGTAATAGCCAATAAAGGCTTTTCTATTGATTATTGAGAAGGGTATGAAGAATTCTGGACTGGACACTTTTTGCCCAAATGTAAATAAAAGCTGAGAAATGTTTTTTCCCACAATAATGCCTCTTGTACATCGTCTTATTATCTTCTGGGAGACACATATGTAATTTCCCGTCAAAAAATTACTTGCTGGTTGAATAAAAGTAACTTTAAGTCAAAATGTGCCAGGGGTATGAATAATTATGGGCAGCACTGTATCTGGAAGAATGTCTTCCTCTTCAGAAGAATATAGTGGTGCGGCGCCCCCCAGAGCTGACAGTGTGGTCTGCTCTAGAAGAGTCCTTTCATGTTGGATTACGTTTCCCATCCTGCGGTGCGGTGGGGGGACCAGGAACCTGATAACTGTAACATGAGTGATGCAGCAGATGTTTCTTGTGCTGGCTCTATGTGCGAGCCGCTGCAAGGTCACCCAGCTGCTGGCATTACCACACACACTGGGCCCTGGGGATCCATTAACCCAGCGGTCTCCATCCACCGGGCCGCAGACCAGTACCGGGCCGTGAATCATCTGGTACTGGTCCGCAGAGTGTGCTGGTGTTAAAGAGGACCTTTCATGGGTCCAAACATAATAAACCAAGTAGCAGAACATGGGATGTCCCTGCACTTACTATTATTTCTGTCCGTTGCGTCGCTGTGGCCCCCGTTTGGACCGCGCTACAGCCAGGGAGAGGGAACACCCAGGGAGAGAAGCTGATGTCTCCTCCCTGGTGTTCCGATGCTATTACTTAGCATACAGCGCGGGAGAATGTAACGGGGGCCACAGCAGCGAACGGAGCGCCGGACAGAAATAATAGTAAGTGCGGAGACATCCCTGCATTAACCCCTACTTGTTCTTCTACTTAGTTTATTATGTTTGGACCCATGAGAGGTCCTCTTTAAATGACGGGGACGGGAACTGTTGGCTCCTGTGCCCCGTTGTTTAGCCTCAGACTGAGGCAGTGCTAAGGTGCAAGATGGTCGCGATATTGACATCATTGTGACCTGCTGTGATGGGTCAGAGGCGTCGTGACAACGTCATCACACCGCCAGACACCGGTGCAGGAGTACCGCCTGTACTGTGATGCAGGGAGCCGGATGGAGGTGAGTATTTTGCTCTTTTTTTTTATTTATTTCCTTTGTGAACCCTACTGGGGCACCAAGGAGGAGGCACTATACTGTATATATATATTAAAAGGCAATACTGGGGGGCACTATCTGTAAAGAGGCACTACTAGGGGTCACTATATGTAAAGAGGCACTACTGGGGGGCACTATATGTAAAGAGGCACTACTGGGGGGCACTATATATAAAGGGGCACTACTGGGGGGCATTATATGTAAAGAGGCACTACTGGGGGGCACTACATGTAAAGAGGCACTACTGGGGGGCACTATATATAAAGGGGCACTACTGGGGGTCACTATTTGTAAAGAGGCACTACTGGGGGGCACTATATATAAAGGGGCACTACTGGGGGGCACTATTTGTAACGAGGCACTACTGGGGGGCACTATATATAAAGGGGCACTACTGGGGGGCACTATCTGTAAAGAGGCACTACTGGGGGGAACTATATATAAAGGGGCACTACTGGGGGGCACTATATGTAAAGAGGCACTACTGGGGGGCACTACATGTAAAGGGGCACTACATGTAAAGAGGCACTACTGGGGGGCACTATATATATATAAAGGGGCACTACTGGGGGGCACTATATATAAAGGGGCACTACTGGGGGGCACTATACATAAAGAGGCACTACTGGGGGCACTATATATAAAGAGGCACTACTGGGGGGCACTATCTGTAAAGAGGCACTACTGGGGGGCAATATATATAAAGAGGCACTACTGGGGGGCAATATATATAAAGGGGCACTACTGGGGGGCACTATATATAAAGAGGCAATACTGGGGGCACTATATATAAAGGGGCACTATACATAAAGAGGCACTACTGGGGGGCACTATCTGTAAAGAAGCACTACTGGGGGCACTATATATAAAGGGGCACTACTGGGGGGCACTATACATAAAGAGGCACTACTGGGGGCACTATCTGTAAAGAAGCACTACTGGGGGGCACTATATATAAAGGGGCACTACTGGGGGGCACTATATATAAAGAGGCAATACTGGGGGGAACTATCTGTAAAGAAGCACTACTGGGGGCACTATATATAAAGGGGCACTACTGGAGGGCACTATATATAAAGGGGCACTACTGGGGGGCACTATATATAAAGAGGCACTACTGGGGGCACTATCTGTAAAGAAGCACTACTGGGGGGCACTATATATAAAGGGGCACTACTGGGGGGCACTATATATAAAGAGGCACTACTGGGGGGCATTACATGTAAAGAGGCACTACTGGGGGGCACTATATATATATATATAAAGGGGCACTACCGGGGGGCACTATATATAAAGGGGCACTACTGGGGGGCACTATATATAAAGAGGCAATACTGGAGGGCACTATCTGTAAAGAGGCACTACTGGGGGGCACTATCTGTAAAGAAGCACTACTGGGGGGCACTATATATAAAGGGGCACTACTGGGGGGCACTATATATATAAAGAGGCAATACTGGGGGGCACTATCTGTAAAGAGGCACTACTGGGGGGCACTATCTGTAAAGAAGCACTACTGGGGGGCACTATATATAAATGGGCACTACTGGGGGGCACTATATATAAAGAGGCAATACTGGGGGGCACTATACATAAAGAGGCACTACTGGGGGGCACTATACATAAAGAGGCACTACTGGGGGGGGCACTATCTGTAAAGAGGCACTACTGGGGGGCACTATACCTAAAGAGGCACTACTGGGGGGGCACTATCTGTAAAAAAGCACTACTGGGGGGCACTATATATAAAGGGGCACTACTGGGGGGCACTATATATAAAGAGGCAATACTGGGGGCACTATCTGTAAAGAGGCACTACTGGGGGGAACTATATATAAAGAGTCACTACTGGGGGGGCACTATACATATATATATATATATATATATATATATATATATATATAAAGGGGCACTACTGACACCCTGGCGGTCCGCGAGAAAATAGTTTTGTGTGAAACTGGTCCTTGGCACAAAAAAGGTTGGGGACCGCCATTCACTGCCTTGTCCATCAGCTGGCTCTGCTACCGCACACAGGCCTAAAGACGAGTACCGTGCGTTTTCCATTGTTTTATCCCAGAACATAAGCTGTCCTGTCATAGAGGTCACTCAGTATGTAAAATGTCACCACTACGACGCCTCCCTCCTCTCCGGCTGCGCTAATCTTTTTTTAACCACATCTCTATTGCGGAAACAGACCCCAGATCAGAAGATAATGCTGCTTAAAGGGAAACATTACCCTCCTTTATGCTCGAGGATACTTCCTTGAATAAAACATTGCTGCAGGGAAAGCAAAACTTAAAGGGGTTGTCCAGGATTTAAAGAAAAAACGTCTGCTTCCAGAAACAATGTCCCACGTCGCAGTACCACAGGTTATGGGGGGCACTGCAGCTCAGCCCCATTCACTGGCTGCAATACCAGGCACATCCCAGGTGTGGTGCTGTTTCTAGAATGGAGGTGGCTATGTTTTAGGAAATTCGCCAGGCACAAAGCTTCGTAGGGTTAGAGATCCATTGCTTCATTCTGGAGAAAAAATACATTCAATCCATATGAAATGAACAGTTAAGTGCACTGAGGGCGGGCCCAGAGCACTCTGTGCACCCTTGCTCCTCCTGCTTCTTCTGCCAGCTCCTTCTTGATTGACAGGGCCAGTTTCATGCATAATCATCTCACCTGAACCTGTCTATGAAGAATGAGAGGAAGGAGCAAGGGTGCACAGAGTAACTTGATCCCGCCTTCAGTGCACTTAACTGCTCATTTGCATATGGATTAAAAGTACTTTTTCTCCAGAATGAAGCTATGGGTCGCCAAGTAAAAGGTATCATAACATTCAGTTGATCTAGCCCGACCCATTGTACCTCGTCCTAGTCCTGTCCCTTTAACTAGTCCTGGACAAACCCTTTAAAGGGGCATTTCTAGTATTTAACATTTATTCATATTCACTTTTTAAGTAGCTGGAGTTTTCCTTTAACACCTTAACGCATAATCATATACATGTATGTGATTGGCATTAAGGGGTTGTATGGAGGGTGCTGACTCCATACATGGCGAGTGCGAGCTGACCGTGTTCGGCAATAATGCCAAACAATTCCGATCATTTAACCTCCCCAGATGCCACTATCAATAGCATCTGTCCTTCGATCGGAGCCCCAGTGGTGAGATTGCAATTATTACAGCCTGAGGCTTTATGAAGGTTCCCAGGCCTGTCATGGCTAGCTGCCTGAAAAGCTGTGCCTGAGGCACGACCCGACAAGCAGGATGAGAGGATCTCATAGTATTCTATTGCAGTCTATGTGACAAGTGATCAGAAGATCACATATTCAAGTCCACTAAGGGACTAAAAATTACAGTATAAAATGTAAGAATAAATAGTTATTAAAAACCACCAAAATATTAAAAACCAGATCACCCCATTCCCAATTTTACATATAAAAATAAACAAAAAAATAAACTAAATAACTGGTATAGCCACGTCCAAATGATTAAAATATTAAAATATTTTTATTGTGCGGTGAACACACCTTGTTCCCCCCCCCCCCCCCCCCTCCCCAAAAAATTGAACAAAAATTTTTAAGTTTTTCAAAGGTTATTATTAAAACATGGTAAAAACTATACAAACTTTACTCCTGTCCTGATTTTGAGAAAACACAGAGACGGAATATAGAAAAATTCAGGAGAAAAGTAATTGTCAATAGTTTTAGTGTTCATAGCTTGCAACATATATGCCTAAGGCCTTGTTCAGATTTCCATGTACGTGTCACGTCCGTTAAAAAAGCGTACTGTTTCATCCGTGAAGCTGTCTGTGAAGGATCCGTGGCTGGTCCACGTGTCCATTTTTACCATCTGTGTATCATCCGTAATTCACTGACGTTGCTCAGCTGAAAATTAATTTCTAAAATATCTCTTATAAGGCCTAGTTCACACGAACGTATGGCTTTTAAAGTTTTTTGCGGTCCGTTTTTCACAGATCCGTTGTTTCGTTTTTGAGTTCCGTTGTGTTTCAGTTTCCTTTCCGTTTTTCCGTATGCCATGTACAGTATACAGTAATTACATAGAAAACATTTGGGCAGAGCATAACATTTTCAATAGATGGTTCAGAAAAACGGAACGGATACGGAAGACATACGGATGCATTTCCGTATGTCTTCCGTTTTTTTTGCGGACCCATTGACGTGAATGGAGCCACGGAACGTGATTTGCGGAAATACGGAAACGGAATGCATACGGAACCATTGCGGAACCATTGAAATGAATGGTTCCGTATACGGACTGTATACGGAACACAAAAAACGTCCCGTACACTCGCAAACAAAATGTTTGTGTGAACTAGGCCTTAGTCTACAGTGAAAAACGGACACAACACGGAAGTTTGTCCGCATCACGGATCAAAGTAGTGTATGTCCTCGTGATTAGTAAAAAAAATACTGAAATGTGATTTAAATCAATGGGTATGTGTGCTGTCCGCAGAAAATGCGGGCAGCACACGTAAGTGAAAAACAGAAATGTGAATGAGGCCTAAAAGAAGCTGCTTTGCTTTTTATGTCAATGCTGGGATTTCCTGCTCTGATAGAGGCAGAGAGCTCTACCACGCAGTGCTGAAAACCAGAGCAGTTGCTGCAGAGAACAGAGGGAGTGGATCATGGCTACAATGAAAACCTCACTCTGTAGCATAGGACTGGGAATGATTTTCACATACATTACATCAAGGACAAAGTTTTATTTGTGCTTACAATGCCTTTATTCCGTCTTCAGTTTTTATGACAACATCTAGACAGAAAATAGTAATTTCCACCTCCTGACAATCAAAATTCAGGAGAGAAGTTATGCCAACATTTTTAGTGTGCACGGCATGCAACATACTTTTCTAGAAGTAGCTGATTTTTTTTTTTATGTCATTGCTGGGATTTCCTGCTGTGGGAGAGGCAGAGAGCTCCTCCATGCAGTGCTAAGACCCGGAGCTGTTGCTGCAGAGAACAGAGTGAATCATGGATAAAATGAAAACCTGACAGTGTAGCATGGGGCCGAGATGATTCTCACGTATATTACATGACGTAGGTGATGTTTTTGTGCTTACTATGCCTTTTATCATATCCTCCCTAAAGACTTTAGGCCGTGCTGACACCTGGCCTATAATTGCACAAGACTCTAATTACATTTTCCTCCTGATTTATGGAGTTACTGACCTTGTTCTGTCTGGGATCGTTAAGCAGACGTCATACACACATAACACAAAAATCATCTAGAAAATCCCATCATATCAGCACAATTTTAAGTCTAGCACTGATTTGATATGCTGTACATAGTACCCGCATCCTCTATTTACCGCTATATGGGTATTCTGATGGATAGACTGAAACTTTGCCCTTCCCACTATGACTCCCTAAATACTGGACTCGATCTTCTGAAAAATGTCTGCCATCACAAAACAAAAGTCCAATCTTCTGTGAAGAATGGAGGGGAGGTGATCTGTTGGGCCATCAAGCAGAGACTTAGAATGGCTGAAGTCAATTACTTTTTTGGATACATAGCCCACAGACAGGCTAAATATGATATCTCAAATTAGATGATGTCATCAGTCCTGTGTGATGATGTCACTCACTAGCCTTGACTCAGAATATGAACACTTAGATACTTTTTAAGGAGAATTCATTTTGACCCGATTCTTGTCAGGCATTTCCCATTAAGACTTGTGGTTCCATGCATTTCAAGTATCCTAGTATCTGAACACTTTTTAATGGAGATATGTTCCTCTCCCCCTTCTTCTCAGACGCTTCCTATAAAGAGGAGTGGTTCCACGCATTTTAAGTATTCTAGTATCCGAACACTTTCTAATGGAGATATAGTCCCCTTTCCCATCTTCTCAGGCAGTTCCCATTAAGAGTAGTGGTTCCACACGTTTCAAGTATCCTAGTATCTGAACACTTTTTAATGGAGATATAGTCCCCTTTCCCATCTTTTCAGGCAGTCCCCATAAAGAGGAGTGGTTCCACACGTTTCAAGTATTCTAGTACCTGAACACTTTCTAATGGAGATATCTTCCTCTCCCCCTTTTTCTCAGGCACTTCCTATAAAGAGGAGTGGTTCCACACGTTTCAAGTATCCTAGTATCTGAACACTTTTTAATGGAGATATGTTCCTCTCCCCCTCCTTCTCAGGCACTTCCTATAAAGAGTAGTGGTTCTACACGTTTCAAGTATTCTAGTATCTGAACACTTTCTAATAAAGATATATTCCCCTCCACCTTCTTCTCAGGCAGTTCCCATAAAGAGTAGTGGTTCCACACGTTTCAAGTATTCTAGTATCTGAACACTTTCTAATGGAGATATATTCCCCTCCACCTTCTACTCAGGCACTTCCTATAAAGAGTAGTGGTTCCACACGTTTCAAGTATTCTAGTATCTGAACACTTTCTAATGGAGATATATTCCCCTCCACCTTCTTCTCAGGCAGTTCCCATAAAGAGTAGTGGTTCTACACGTTTCAAGTATTCTAGTATCTAAACACTTTCTAATGGAGATATATTCCCCTCCACCTTCTTCTCAGGCAGTTCCCATAAAGAGTAGTGGTTCCACACGTTTCAAGCATTCTAGTATCCGAACACTTTTTAATGGAGATATATTTCCCTCCTCCTTCTTCTCAGGCAGTCCCCATAAAGAGTAGTGGTTCCACACGTTTCAAGTATTCTAGTATCTGAACACTTTTTAATGGAGATATATTTCCCTCCTCCTTCTTCTCAGGCAGTTCCCATTAAGGGTTTCCGTGGGCAGTTTAACAAGTAGGGAAATAAAAAGAAAGTAGGTCATATCTAGTTCCAATCTCCATTTATAGCTGGGATACTCTATTGCCAAAATCTGT
The DNA here is from genome assembly GCF_014858855.1 of Bufo gargarizans. Taxonomy (NCBI): domain Eukaryota; kingdom Metazoa; phylum Chordata; class Amphibia; order Anura; family Bufonidae; genus Bufo; species Bufo gargarizans. The sequence continues at coordinate 222,453 of NW_025334648.1, read as the reverse complement.
TTGGATGACTCCCAAGATTGTGCAAGTAATTGCCTTAAGAAATACAACTGAAAGATGAGCAGCAGATCCTGGGCCCGGGGAGTGAGGGTCTGAGCGCTAGCAGCGCGTTCCAGCTCCTATTACAGCCGTATACCTTATACACACAGTGCTGGTCCCTGCTGTATCTATATTGAACAGTGGTTATTTAAGATTATATTTAGCTATTTATAAGTCATATACCTCTATGGAAAATATGGGAACCACTGGGATGAGTCGTGAGGGTACCAGTTCTGTCAACCCCCCATTTTAATGGAGCATGCATCCTGCCACTCCATTGGGATAGCTGAGTACAGCGCTCAGTCGCATAGAGTTGGAATGGAACAACAGCATGCATGCTCAACCTCTGCATCATTTAAACAGGGGAATCGGGAGCCCCGTTCTTGTGATTGGTGGGGGTCCCAGAGACCCCCATTTATTACAATGTATCCCCTTCCATTATTCGCTTTAAAGCCCGCCATTTTACAGTTTACAAATATAGATAATTTATATTCATTACCAATTATTTACTGATTATGAATTAAAATCTGTATTATACTCCAGAGCTGCACTAACTATTCTGCTAGTGGAGTCACTGTGTACACACATTACATTACTTATCCTGTACTGATCCTGAGTTACATTCTTTATTATACTCCAGAGCTGCACTCACTATTCTGCTGGTGCAGTCACTGTGTACATACATTGCATTACGTATCCTGTACTGATCCTGAGTTAGATACTGTATTATACTCCAGAGCTGCACTCACTATTCTGCTGGTGCAGTCACTGTGTACATACATTACATTACGTATCCTGTACTGATCCTGAGTTACATCCTGTATTATACTCCAGAGCTGCACTCACTATTCTGCTGGTGCAGTCACTGTGTACATACATTACATTACTTATCCTGTACTGATCCTGAGTTACATCCTGTATTATACTCCAGAGCTGCACTCACTATTCTGCTGGTGCAGTCACTGTGTACATACATTACTTATCCTGTACTGATCCTGAGTTACATCCTGTATTATACTCCAGAGCTGCACTCACTATTCTGCTGGTGCAGTCACTGAGTACATACATTACATTACGTATCCTGTACTGATCCTGAGTTACATCCTGTATTATACTCCAGAGCTGCCCTCACTATTCTGCTGGTGCAGTCACTGAGTACATACATTACATTACTTATCCTGTACTGATCCTGAGTTACATCCTGTATTATACTCCAGAGCTGCACTCACTATTCTGCTGGTGGAGTCACTGTGTACATACATTACTTATCCTGTACTGATCCTGAGTTACATACTGTATTATACTCCAGAGCTGCACTCACTATTCTGCTGGTGTAGTCACTGTGTACATACATTACATTACGTATCCTGTACTGATCCTGAGTTACATCCTGTATTATACTCCAGAGCTGCCCTCACTATTCTGCTGGTGCAGTCACTGAGTACATACATTACTTATCCTGTACTGATCCTGAGTTACATCCTGTATTATACTCCAGAGCTGCACTCACTATTCTGCTGGTGGAGTCACTGTGTACATACATTACTTATCCTGTACTGATCCTGAGTTACATCCTGTATTATACTCCAGAGCTGCACTCACTATTCTGCTGGTGCAGTCACTGTGTACATATATTACATTACTTATCCTGTACTGATCCTGAGTTACATCCTGTATTATACTCCAGAGCTGCACTCACTATTCTGCTAGTGCAGTCACTGTGTACATACATTACATTACTTATCCTGTACTGATCCTGAGTTCCATCCTGTATTATACTCCAGAGCTGCACTCACTATTCTGCTGGTGGAGTCAATGTGTACATACATTACATTACTTATCCTGTACTGATCCTGAGTTACATCCTGTATTATACTCCAGAGCTGCACTCATTATTCTGCTGGTGGAGTCACTGTGTACATACATTACTTATCCTGTACTGATCCTGAGTTACATCCTGTATTATACTCCAGAGCTGCACTCACTATTCTGCTGGTGCAGTCACTGTGTACATACATTACATTACTTATCCTGTACTGATCCTGAGTTACATCCTGTATTATACTCCAGAGCTGCACTCACTATTCTGCTGGTGCAGTCACTGTGTACATACATTACATTACTTATCCTGTACTGATCCTGAGTTACATCCTGTATTATACTCCAGAGCTGTACTCACTATTCTGCTGGTGCAGTCACTGTGTACATACATTACATTACTTATCCTGTACTGATTCTGAGTTACATCCTGTATTATACTCCAGAGCTGCACTCACTATTCTGCTGGTGCAATCACTGTGTACATACATTACTTATCCTGTACTGATCCTGAGTTACATCCTGTATTATGCTCCAGAGCTGCACTCATTATTCTGCTGGTGCAGTCACTGTGTACATACATTACATTACATTACTTATCCTGTACTGATCCTGAGTTACATCCTGTATTATACTCCAGAGCTGCACTCACTATTCTGCTGGTGGAGTCACTGTGTACATACATTACATTACTTATCCTTTACTGATCCTGAGTTACATCCTGTATTATACTCCAGAGCTGCACTCACTATTCTGCTGGTGCAGTCACTGTGTACATACATTACATTACTTATCCTGTACTGATCCTGAGTTACATCCTGTATTATACTCCAGAGCTGTACTATAATAGCATAGTATAATACAGGATATACAGTAGCTCAGGATAACTACAGGATAAGCATGCAGTGACACCAGCAGAATAGTGAGTGCAGCTCTGGACTATAATACAGGATAAGTAATGTATGTTCACCGTGACTCGACCAGCAGACGTACATAATATGTGAAACGACCTTTATATCTGAACATAAGCTGTGATGTTCAGAGATGGACACGTCCACTGAATCAAAGTGTTCTTCATTCCTTCAGCATATCTCTCAGCCTCGGGGACATTTTAATTACCATAGCTCGGGAAGGTAATTATCTTGTACCCACATATGACAGATGAATCCACTGAGCGCAGCCGTAAACCTCACAGTCCTGTCCTGTCTTGCAGGGCTGGATCCTGCTCCAGAACACACAAGTCCCCTGTATCAGGCCGGCATAGCTGAGCTCCTGCCCCGGCTCTGCTGAATGAGGGTATTGAGCAATGTGATCAGGATGGAATGATCTGACGCATACAAAATAGGGCACTGACAACTGGCCCCTTGAAGAGCTCCGCATGCCAAGCATCGCTGCCCCAGTCCCACGCCAGCTACAGATTACACCTACTTTATGGCCATGACTTTCTTTTCAATTTTTCACAATTTCCAGGGGTGTAGCTTTAGGGAGTGCAGAGGTAGCTGTCCCACCAGTGCCCTGGTGCCTGAGGTGGCCCATGGGACCACCTGCTTACACATATTACATAGGGGCCCTTCAGCTTCCAGTTCTGTGCATTGTCCCACATGTACAAATAATGTCCTCATCATCTTGTGCGAATCTTGACGTGTTATCCTCCAATCTCAGGATTTCCTATTTCTTCTTAGCTCTGACTTCATTTTTCCCTGTCATCCCCTGCTTGTTCAATGTAGAGAGGGATGAGTGTGTGGAGTGAAAATTTGACGGTTGGTTGTAGAGGTCATGCTCATCTCAAGCTGGCCCTGAAGTCACTGCACCTCTGGCTTAACCTTTCCCTGCCATCACCTGCTGATTCAATGTACAGTGTACAGGTCCTACTCAGCCTCCCTGCAACCCCTGCTGGTTCAATGTACAGGGATAAGTGTGTGGAGTGAATTTGACGGTTGGTTGTAGAGGTCCTACTCAGCCTCCCTGCAACCCCTGCTGGTTCAATGTACAGGCATGAGAGTGGGGGGTGACTTTGGAGCATGATTGTACCGGTCTTCCTCAGTCTAACCCGACTCAGAAGTCACTGCAACTCTGACTTCACTTTACCCTGCAGCCCTCACTGGTTCAACCTACAGGGATGAGAATATGGGGATGAATTGGAGAACGGTTGTACAGGTTTTGCTTAGTCTAACCTGACTCAGAAGTCACTGCAACTCTGACTTCACTTTACCCTGCAGCCCTTACTGGTTTAACCTACAGGGATGAGAATATGCGGGTGAATTGGAGAATGATTGTACAGGTTTTACTTAGTCTAACCCGACTCAGAAGTCACTGCAACTCTGACTTCATTTTACTTTGCAACTCCTGCTGGTTCAATGTACAGGGATAAGAGTGTGGGGTGACCTTGGAGCATGATTGTACCGGTCTTCCTCAGTCTAACCCAACTCAGAAGTCACTGAAACTCTGACTTTACTTTACCCTGCAACCCTTACTGGTTCAACCTACAGGGATAAGAATGTGGGGGTGAAGTGGAGAACAATTGTACAGGTCTTGCTCAGTGAAACCTGACCCAGACATCACTGCAACTCTGACTTCACTTTACCCTGCATCCCCTGCTGATTCAACTTACAAGGATGAGAGTATCGGGTGTCTTTCCAGCATGATTGTACAGGTCTTGCTACGTGTACCCGGCCCAGACGTCCCTGAAACGCTGACTTCCCTTTACTCTTCAACTGCTACTGGTTCAAGGTACAGGAATGAACAGAGGTCGCACTACGCTTTTTCCAGAAAAGTAAAAATACTCCTCTGACCATTTTTGTGGAGTATTTTTACCCGAGGAGGAATACGAAAGTTGCGGTAATTCAAATACATAATACGTAGGCCTACACTAACATCTGCGTTTGGAGCCTCTTTCACAGATTCGGTCGAAAGACCAGACATAAAAGCCGGATATGCAGGAAAAAGACAGATCCTGAAAGGAAACTGAACGGATCCCATCCCAGGCGGCGGAGTCTGCTCAGCTTCTTCCCTGTCAGTCAGGCCTACATAGTTTTTTTTCCCTGAACTTTGCAGGATGGAAAAACGCGCTACACTACGCTTTCCCATCCTGCAGAGTTCTGCAAAGAAGTATTTATATATTTTACAATGGAACGCCATAGTGACGGACGCCACAGTATAGGAAAATGCAGTATGGCATCTGTCCGAGGTGTCCGTTAATGTATACGGTTCTTGTGTACGTTGAACGCATCATAAAAACCCATCCTTACATGCCCGATCCAGCACTTCTGTTACTTTTGTTGCTCTGCACATGTAACGGAGCAGAACAATAGAAATAAATAGCGCTGGTGTGAACATGGCCTAAGAGGTGGATATTTATGCGGGGGGACCAGTCCAATATAGCGGATTTAACCCTGTACTTTATCACTTGGCTATAATAGCCTGCCTGCATTCACTACACACTACATACGTCACACACCGCTGTCACCGGGGCTGTTTGTCACCTCTGAGGAGTCCTCTTCAGCTCCTCCGCCGCCATGTTTCCAGGGGTTCTTGTCCAGCGCGCCCGCTCTCCTTACTATAGAAACTCCCGGCCCCTCCTCCTTTCAGCTCCCGCCGGCTTCCCCTGCTGCATCACTCCGGCGCCTGCCCAAACCAACCAATAGCAAAGCTCCTTTCTGTATGGATCTTTGCTATTGGTCATTTCAGGCACAAGCAGCATCGCTGCGCTGTCCGTGCCGTTCACAGCTCGCCCTGCGCTTTGGAGGAAAAGTCCAAGGTGTATTGGTATGCCTGGCTTAGACTTTTTCCAGGGAGTAATATGGCGTCAATGACGCTTGTACAGGCATTATTGCGACCTCTGGGGATGAGAATGTGGAGTTGAACTGGAGAATGATTGTACAGGTCCTGCTTAGGCTACTTTCACACTAGCGTTAATAATACACCTACAGTGTACCATGTGGCAGACGGGGGCATTAGATCACCAGGGCCTGTGAGCAACTGCCACCCTTTATAATAGAAAGGTGGCAGCCACTACCGGAAGGCAGACTTTGCCCACCACAGCTGTCACGTCCCCTCCCTTCTTTTGGCGGGCGATACAGAGTAAATTACTCAGCAGGGGGCGACAAGGAGCTCAGGAAAGAAATTCTCCTCTGGAGACCAAAGAGTAAATGTACGTACCTGACCTTTCAGAGAAATATTTGATTACAGGGCAGCTATTTTAGTGAATAGAATACGAGATTGTATCAGAGTTTTCGCACGGAGGGATGGGGTCCTGAATGAGGGACTCCTCTATTTGATATCCATATGCCCTAATGACAAGATCTGCTCATGTCCAATGATGTTTCCACCAAACACGAAGGGTCATTTGTCTTGCCCCTAGGTAGGGCAGTAAAATATCCAAAGAGGCTTCGATCCACTGATAACATAATGGGAAGGGGGGGGGGGGGGGGGGGGGGCGTTCCCCAAATAGTCAATGATTTCTAAATTTTATCACATTCAGTTAATATTGATCCAGTTCCATAAACTATCGCTCAGTTCGCTTCATAGACATATATAAGGGTCTGAGATGTAGCTTAGAGATGCTCATCAGTCATTGGCACTGTCGCCACTTAGATTGAGAGGCATATGTGCCCACCACAGTCTGCTGGCAGTAGTATGGCAGACGGCCATGTCAGGCGGCAGCTGAGAAAGCAGTGAGGTGTTAGTGGGATCAGCTGTCATTCAGCCGCCTGTGCAAATACTCCAAGGGGATCACTGTAATATTGTTTATGTAATGTCCCGGAGGGCTATTACCACTCCTTTTTGGCACCTTGCTACCATCTCCTATGTGCTAATGTGTATTACCTAATGTACTTCGTGTCATCTCCTAGTAATGTGCATATTTATTCATGTAACTGGTTATGTTCGTGTAATTACCTGGTCCACCAGCAGATGGCGGCAACATTGGCAGCAATAGTTTCTCTGGAGAGGAACCTTTAGAGAGTAAGTAGATTAGTTAGTAAGTGAGTCAGTGTCTAGGGAGAGGTTGTGAGTAGGCCAGCAGAGCACCGTCTGCTCCACTAGGCCCAGAGGCCCTGCCTCTGAAGTCTACATGGTTGCTTGTCCCCTCCTGGGCTTGCATTGCCTAAGATTCCAAGCTAAAGCTTGAGCTTGAGGTACTCCAAAGCCAGGACAAGAAGTTCCTAGGATATAAGAAAGAGAGAGACTACAGCTAAACTAAGTTCCAGCAGAAGAGGAAGCGTTTCCTATTTACTCCAGCTAGCATAGCAGAGCTGAGATTGTTGCAGAGAAGTATTTGCCTGCCAAAGTTAAGCCAATACCTGCCGATGAGCAAGATACCGTTTGGAAACTGTTTGGATTACCAATTTATGCCAAGTAAAAGCAACTGTTCAAACGTTACTACCAAATCTGGACTCATTTATTGTACTCATCCACCATCCAAGTTCACCTATCCCTTTTGCACTGCTTCGGACCACACCGGGTCTGGGAGACACAGATATCCAGGTAGGAACACCGTGACACGTGTTTATAACATCTACAGAGACCGTAGGCCACTCTACACAACTCTACACCACACCAATCCTACCCTGGGTACCAACATTACCATCTACAAAAGGAAGCCTTGTGTTTCCGCTGCTTAACCACAGCTGGCGTCACGTTTACTTGCTCTATAAGAGGCCTAAGGGGCAAGGGATACCCCAGGCGCGGCCAGTGGGCCCGTTGCATCAAGTGGCGTCACAAACAGGATTCTGACATCACCATACTGTGTGCCACTAAGAACAGGAGTCAAACAGCAAAATCATGTGCCTATCAAATTTATTTGCCTGTTGGATTTACATGCTATGGCGCAGCTTCTTCATGTTCAACAGAGGCGCGAAACTAAAGAAGCTCAAGCAGCGAGGAGGATTTTGAGTCCCTCCCCTAAGGAGCTGGACTATCTCTACCTTCATTTAAAAGAATATTGACTTTGGGGGCCACAACGTGGACTGTTCCTGAAGGGTGAGGACCTGTTGACATTGTTTTAACATGTTTTTATTTCATAGGTTGCCCTTGTTTTAGTCCTCACCCGGATGGTCATGTTAGTAAGGACTCCCCCCAGTGGTCACTGTCTCCAAATTGTGCTCAACAGCGCCAACTGCCTTTATTTTCTCCCCCCCCCCCCCCCTTTTCAGGTTATTTGGGAGTCTTTGCTTATGGTTCTCATGGCCTGTGCTGCTACTTTGATACCCATGTGGATTACAAACACTGTTTATACCCATGTGGATTACAACTAATGACATTGTTCCTATGGATTACAATTATTTCCATTTGGATTACAAGTAACTTTTATTGCACTTAAAGTGACACTGTAATGCACTTCATCTTCAAGAACAGAAGAAGAGACTCTAAAGGGACTCTTTATTGCCTTATTTCATTATTAAAAGTGTACTTTATTAAAATTTTGCACTAATGTTTTACATTTTCAGCAACGTTCAAGTATTGTGCCAGTGAGTGTATTTCGTTACAGATGCCACAGTATGTTTACTATGCACTTATTGTACAAGCTATACATTTCACCATCTTAGCCATATGGTCAGCACCTTACTTCATTGCTCGCAATGGACTGCCTCTGAGTGCGTCTGGTACGTTCCAAGCACGTCCTATATATTATTACTCAATAATGTTTGCCTCTGAGTACAATTTGAACTAATGGCCTTAAACCAAGTGGTATTGTGCTAAGTAAGAAAGTACACGTAGAACTAATGGTTCTAAGCCAAGTAGTTATGTTCCAAGCAGGTCTGGCCACCGGGTCTGCTCGGTCCTTTCATGCAGGCCATGGTTTGCTTGTTGGCCAGTCTTCTCCTCCTCTGCCCGTAGAGCACGTGTGTGCAAGCTCCCTCTTACCAATCCTGACCAATCTTCATCGGTCAGGATTGGTAAGCCTGGAGTACTTTAGGCATCTTCCACTGTGGGAGAGTGCCTAAGCAGTAGGTTTCTTATCCTGCTAGAATACTGCTAAGGTGTCTATTCTGTTTTCTGCACATGTACTGAATTTCTGACTGTTTACTGTTCTGCTGCCTGACCTGTGCCAACCTCCATGTTGATCCTACACTGCCTTCCCGGACCTCGGAGCAGTACCCATATTGCACGTACTCCAACAGCCCTGACCGCAGCCTGTCCCTGGCTACGTTTTTGACTGACCCCCTTGAGTCAGCTGTCAATCACACAGAGACTATTCCCGAAGGTAGTGGCCTGGTGGTTCCCCTGCAGCGAAGTCCAGATTCCTGTACAGGGGTTAAAGGATGAATACCATGGAGCTGCCAGAAAAAAGCCCTTAGGAGAAGCCCAAAGTCAAATCTGTTGGTTGACACAGAGGCTCCACACCCACTGCAGTAACAAAGAACCTGACGCCAGAGGCTGTGATTACCATGTCACTTTTTGGAAATAGTTAGAAATGCCAAAAGCAATTATATTCCTAGCAGAAATAATTTCGATGGGAATTATGGACAGCGAGAGATTGACAGACTTGTAATCAAAGTCTCATCCACATGCCTGCAGCAATCTTGACACATTCATCGCACTTGTCTCCAGAAAATAAATTTAGTAGCAAGGCCGATCAAATATCTCCATGTGACCAATCAAGTAACAGGATATATGGAATACTAGTAAGATGAAACACGATTATCCCCTTCAGTAGTGGTGTTCAGATGACACTCTCAGAGCCTGTGTGTGCAGGTTTTCTTCCTGTGCGACTAATGTTGGCTCTTCCGCTGAGGCTTGTCTAAACATAACATTCGAGTTATTTCTGTATTGTTTACACAAGTGCTAAAAAAAAATTAACTTTTTCTTAACATTTCCAGATATCTGCTTCCCTACACGATGATTACCACATCCTCATGACCTTTACACTCAGGTAACAAAACAGGCTGATATCTCATTACATCTAGAGGTCTGGTTGTGTTAAAATGAGCCATTAGAGGTGGCGTTTAACCCCATCGCGGTTCCAATAATTGTAAACTTATCCAATCACGTGAAGATAAGCAGATATATGCACATTAAAGAGGTTGTCTGATCTGAGACAACAGGGGAATAGCGCTAGGATATGCCCCCCATTGTCTGATAGGTGCGGGTCCCACCGCTGGAACCTGCACCTATATCGAGAATGGAGCCGCCAAAGTGGTGGCTGGAAGACTCCAGTCCGGCCACCAACAAGCACTCTCCCCATAGAAGAGAATGGGAGTGCACCGCGAATGACCGGCCACCGCTCTCATTCACTTCTATGGGCGCTGACGGAAATAGCCGAGCCAACGGCCCCGTAGAAATTTATGGAGGGTGGCTGCGCATGCACAGTGCATCCTATACTACTTCCGTGGCTCTGTTTAGGAGATAGGTGCAGGTCCCAGTGGTTGGACACGCACCTATACAACTATGGGGCCATATCCTAGCGTTATGTCCCCATTGTCTCAGATGAGACAACCCCTTTAAGGGATGTTGTAAACTTCCATTTGGAAGACAGTCTGAGTACACACCCTACCAAAGCCAGGTGCCGAGCAGTGGTGTTTCTGCCACAGAGGAAGCACATGGCACTGATGTGGGGGCAAAGGGCACCCATATTGATACTATCTGAAATTTTTGGAGAAAGGTCTAACTCCGAAGCCCTTTATTCATGAAGGAATCTCCAAAGCCTCCTGTGGCCCCTGGCCCATTCAGGAGGTACTGTAATAGCTCAATGCTGCTATTCCTGAGACAGAAGCAGGAATTACAGTGGGGTAATATTGAAGCATAATGTATTCCTCTTCTCTACAACTATGACTAGCTATATATTGTTAGATGAGATGCAACTGTTACAGAGCAAGTGTGGACCCACTGTATCACTTGAACAGAGTTGGCTTGAGGCTACGCTCAAGGGAATTATCAAAGCGGGCCCCTTGTTTTCACCCTTCAACCACTATATAGGTATCTGGATTTCATTGCAGGGGGATCACAAGGTCGCTACTTCCTGGAGTAGTCTCTGTTCAAACGCAAACCCACAGGTTGTGGAGCACCGAGCGATCAGGCTAAACTTTAGTCAAGAACAGGCCGAGGTCAGGGCAGGCAGATTACCTACAATCCAATAAACAGTCTGAGGTCAGGGCTGGTAGCTTCGAGTCAGTAGAGAGATCAGGCAACAAAAGGTCACATCTGGGAAACAGGTGCAACGGGCGCCTTCCCCCAGGGCCCTTCCTATCGCTCCCCAGGTGTAGAAAATGCTGAGTGGTATGTTGCAGCCTAAATTGTCTCTTTATGTGTGTCACGGTGCTCCTACCTGGATACAGCTGGACCCCAGGCTTTTGCTCCAAAGCAATAAATAGGGGGAATAAGTGAGGGATTTGAAGAAATAACTTGAGTCCAGACCTTGAGATGAAGTTCAATGGCAGCTTTACTTGAATAAATGTTTCTCCATACAGTTTCAGGCTTTGTCTTGGTTCCAGCAGGCTTTAGCATTAAACTGGCAGGCAAACTCAACTCTGCTCTATCCTTCTCTCACTCTGCTGTACTGATAAGCTGACTTGGTAACTTGGCTTCTTCTTTATGCTGCACTTCACTTTTTAGTCGGACTTATCTTCAGCCAAAACGTAGGTTAGAATCCTAGCAGCTCCAACATGGAGTCTCAACCAGCACAAACCAGAACTGCCCCACCTCCTTCTGGTAGCAAGCAGTACTGGCCCACTTCTGCCCAAAGGGGGAGAATGGAAAGGTTAGTTCCATTCTCTCTAAGGATAGCTCTGCCATTTTCGCTGCCACCTGCTGGTGAACCAGGCACATCACATGTAATAAACAGTTACATAACAAGATTATGAATGCACATTGTGGAGGACCTGGAAACACATACATAAGATGACATTATATTAGCCCATTAGAGATAGTAGCAGGAGACCTCGTGCCATCTAATTATGCTCTGCTGCCGGCAAACAATCAATCTATATGGAAAGTAGCCATACTGTGGAGGAGATTGTTGCATGTAAATATAGAGGTCTCCTCCGCCGACAAGCAGGCCATTTTCTGTTCAGTTAAGCAGTGTAAAGGATAGATAGATAGATAGATAGATAGATAGATAGATTCTTGTAATGTAAATTTTAAATGATAGAAGTAAAACTCTTTATTAGTAGAAAGCTTCTAGAACATTCATGTGATACAAAGTAACACTCATGACAGGACAGTAAACAATTTACTGACTGTTTCCTATCCCTGTGTGCGGTGTCAGGTGATGGAGGAGACTGCACCAAGTCCATAACTTCTCATCTCTCCATGAATATTATGAATATAAAGCCAAGGTCGCCCACTGTTTGGCTGCTGAATAACACAGAGTTTGCCACATTCTGCAATGACATAACAATCAGCATGCTCCTAACAAGGCCCCTCAGTAACACCTCCTGTCAGCAGAACGGATTAACCTTCTAGATGTGGCCGATTATACAAGGATTTCTTTGGCTTGTGACAACAAACACTCGCCGTCTTACCTCCAGTGGGCAAATCTTCCTATTCACACAATGATACAGAAGTGGGGGGAAATTTGGACAATTTGAGGCACTTAAAGGGATATAACATCCTCTTGATGTGTATGTTTTACGCTGTGTTGCTAAGTTACTCGGAGGACACGGCCGTCATCCTCTTCAAAACTCAGGTGAGTGCATAATCTGCCCGAGTGATGAACCAATAATGGCTGCTGAAATCACCATCTGCATGAACCATAAAGCACGCTCCATTATCACAAGAGCCACTCACAGCCTGCTGTATCCATGGCAGATATATCCATAGATAAGAGGAGACTATCATGGAGGTGTCATGGGAGATCGAGCGCTGCAGTTAACAACATCTATCTATCCATCTACTGTATCTACATCATATCTATCTATGTCATATTTATCTATCGTATTTATAATATCTAGCTATCTTATATCTATCCATATTTCCATCAATCATCTATCTACCTATCTATGTCATATCTATCGATCTATATCTATCTAGGGAAGAAAAATGGCAACACCAGACAAAAAAAAGGGGCAAAAAGAGGTGCAAGCCCAATGGGACAAAACTATTTCCCAAATAAACAAAAATAGCAAAAAGGCAGCACTCTCAAATACAAAAAAAGGAAACAAAGTTTGTTCACCCATGCAGGACGTGACATTTCGGCTCTATATGCAACAACAGCGGGTCCCTTTAAGATGAGATAATTGTTTTGTGACGCCAGTTGCAATGAAGCAACAATGAGACGGAGTCCCTTTAAGAAATGGTGTTGGTACCCAGGTGTAGGAATGGCAGAGTGATATAGGGTGGCCTATAATGTACCTTAATGTTTTGTGCATTGTGTCACGGTGCTCCTACCTGGAACCCCAGGCGTCGGCTCTGAAGCAGACAAATAGGGTGAACAATTGAGGGATTTGAAGAAATATTGGAGTCCAGACCTTGTGATGAAGTTCAATGGCAGCTTTACTTTGCATAAACGTTTCTCAAAACGGTTTACAGACTTTATATCGGTTCCAGCAGGCTTTAGCATTAACTCTGGCAGGCAAAAAAATCTCAACTCTGCTACATCGGTTTCTCTTTGGCTCTGCTGTACTAACAGACTTAAATTGAATCTCTGCTTCTGCAGGATGCTGCAACTTCTCTCTGTAGTCTGACTTTGGATTATGCCAGGGAATAGGTTAGAATCCTGGCAGATCTAACATGGAGTCTCAACCAGAACACACCAGAACTCTCTACCTCCTTCTGGTGGCAAACAGGACTGGCCCACTTCTGACCAAGAAAGGAGGGGAGAATGGAATGGTGAGTTCCATTCTCTCTAAGGCTACTTTCACACTAGCGTTCGGGGCTCCGCTTGTGAGTTCCGTTTAAAGGCTCTCACAAGCGGCCCCGAACGGATCCGTCCAGCCCTAATGCATTCTGAGTGGATGCGGATCCGCTCAGAATGCATCAGTATGGCTCCGTCTGTCCTCCGCTCCGCTCAGCAGGCGGACACCTGAATGCTGCTGCAGCGTTCGGGTGTCCGCCTGGCTGTGCGGAGGCAAACGGATCCGTCCAGACTTACAATGGAAGTCAATGGGGACGGATCCGTTTGAATTTGACACAATATGGCTCAATTTTCAAACGGATCCGTCCCCCATTGACTTTCAATGTAAAGTCAAAACTGATCCGTTTGCATTACCATGAAGAAAAAAAAAAATATATATATATTTTTTTTTTTTTTTTGTTCATGGTAATGCAAACGGATCCGTTCTGAACAGATCTAAGCGTTTGCATTATAGGTGCGGATCCGTCTGTGCAGATACCAGACGGATCCGCTCCGAACGCAAGTGTGAAAGAAGTCTAAGCGTAGCTCTGCCGTAGTTGCTGCCACCTGCTGGTGAACCAGGCACATTACATGAACATTTAAATAACATTATTATAAACGCACAATGTCTAGGGACCTGGAAATAAATGCACAAGATAACATTATAGTAGCATTCACAGATAGAAGCAGGGTGTAGGAGTGATAATGCCACTCGGGGGGCGTTACATATACAGTCATGTGAAAAAATGAGGACACCCTTTGAAAGCATGTGGTTTTTTGTAACATTTTTAATAAAAGGTTATTTCATCTCCGTTTCAATAATACAGAGAGATTAAAGTAATCCGACTAAACAAAGAAAACTGAAGAAAAGTCTTTTCAAGATCTTCTGTAAATGTCATTCTACAAAAATGCCTATTCTAACTGAGGAAAAAGATAGGACACCCTTGCCCCTAATAGCGAGTGTTACCTCCTTTGGCTGAAATAACTGCAGTGAGACGGTTCTTGTAGCCATCTACCAGTCTTCGACATCGGTCTGAGGAAATTTTACCCCACTCCTCAATGCAGAACTTTTTCAGCTGTGAGATGTTTGAGGGGTTTCTTGCGCGTACAGCCCTTTTCAAGTCACCCCACAGCATCTCAATGGGATTCAAATCTGGACTTTGACTTGGCCATTCCAGGACTCTCCATTTCTTCTTTTTCAGCCAATCTTTGGTTGATTTACTAGTATGTTTTGGGTCATTGTCATGTTGCATGGTCCAGTTCCGCTTCAGCTTTAATTTTCTAACTGATGGTCTCACATGTTCTTCAAGCACCTTCTGATACACAGTAGAATTCATCGTGGATTCTATGATGGTGAGCTGACCAGGTCCTGCTGCAGCAAAGCAGCCCCAAACCATGACACTTCCACCTCCATGCTTCACAGTTGGTATGAGGTTCTTTTCTTGGAATGCTGTGTTTGGTTTACGCCAAACATGTCCTCTGCTGTTGTGTCCAAATAATTCAATTTTGGACTCATCTGTCCAAAGAACATTATTCCAGAAGTCCTGGTCTTTGTCAACTTTATCTCTGGCAAATGTCAGTCTGGCCTCGATGTTTCTCTTGGAAAGCAAAGGTTTCCTCCTTGCACACCTCCCATGCAAGTTAAACTTGTACAGTCTCTTTCTGATTGTAGAGGCATGTACTTCTACATCAACAGTAGCCAGAGCCTGCTGTAGTTCTCGAGATGACACTTTAGGGTTTTTGGAGACCTCTTTTAGCATCTTGCGGTCTGCTCTTGGGGTGAACTTGCTGGGGCGACCAGTCCTGGGCATGTTGGCAGTTGTTTTGAAAGCCCTCCACTTGTAGACTATCTTCCGGACAGTGGAATGGCTGATTTCAAAATCTTTTGAGATCTTTTTAAATCCCTTCCCAGACTCATAGGCTGCTACAATCTTTTTTCTGAAGTCCTCTGACAGCTCTTTTGCTCTCACCATGGTGCTCACTCTCACTTCAACAGTCAGGAGCACACCAAACTAAATGTCTGAGGTTTAAATAGGGCAAGCCTCATTCAACATGCAGAGTAACGATCTACTAATTATGTGCACCTGGTGTGATATACCTGTGTGAGATCTGAGCCAATTTAAGAGGGAATACATGTGAGGGTGTCCTATCTTTTTCCTCAGTTAGAATAGGCATTTTTGTAGAATGACATTTACAGAAGATCTTGAAAAGACTTTTCTTCAGTTTTCTTTGTTTAGTAGGATTACTTTAATCTCTCTGTATTGTTGAAACGGAGATGAAATAACCTTTTATTAAAAATGTTACAAAAAACCACATGCTTTCAAAGGGTGTCCTAATTTTTTAACATGACTGTACTAGAGCCTTTCTATCTATGCTCATACGCTATCTCTATAATATCTATCTATCCATCTATCATTTATCTATCTTGTATCTCTCTATCTATCTAATGACTTGGGGGTAGTAGTTGTACACAGCACACACAGTCACATGGTAACATTGCGGCTTGGGGGTTATCTCTGATGTCCTGCAGGGCTGGGGTCCTGGGTTCTGTTCTTCCTGTGTTCTTGGCTTTCCTCCAACACTCCGAAAACATAGTAAGAGGTACATAGTCTTCCTATGGCACCGCCCTCGCTCCATGACTGTGCTTCGTGTGAGAAAAGCACATTATAAATGTACGTCGTTAGCAGTTTTTTTTGTATAAATATGTAAATGTAACACAAATCGCAAGGACAAGCTGCGTCTTGTGACTGATCAGAGAGCAAATGACACTGTTTATAAGGGGACATGGGATGGGGTCTCTTATCTCCCCCCTTTCGATGTGATACGCCATCACTAATGACATCACATACATCCTAACCAGTAAGCTGCACTACTGAAGTACGTCCTGATGCTTATAATAGCTGAATGGGAAGTGGAGAAGAGGAGCCAAGCAATGAGACTCCTGCTCTATATAGAAGTATCTAGAGTACAAAGTACCGAAGGTTGGAGAAGGTTTAAGATGATAGGTAGCTGTACACACATTTGCGTGATGTTCATGGGCTGACCAGTCACACATATGTGCTTCAGCTACTGCTACCGCTCACGGGTGTTCATGTGATTCCACTAGAACGACCTCGACATCTGACGTTCTCAGCAGAAAGTCCAAAAACATAGCAAAGGTCACATCACCAGACGTCAACAGCAAAATCCAGTAGAAATATATGAAAATATATCTCAGAGGGCACAAGTTGGAATCCATGTGCCGAACAATGGGCTGTTGTGCCACGTGGAATACTTACCAATAGTCCAAAATTTGTCAAGACAGTCCTGGGAACTGGGCAGTGTGGCTGCTTTGTGGTCATTCCAGGGCTTGTTGGTGGCATTCCCAGGTGGTTTGAGGTATAAATGTTTAAAGTTTTACTTTTTACAGGTTTGTAAGTATACGCTGGGTATATTTGTAGTTTAGCTTGGTGGATGTTATTTTTGTCAACCCCTCCATGAAGCCCAAATATCAAGGGTTGTCCACATGGTCCATTCTCTACTATGGGACTGTATCACTTGAGGTTGCTAAGCAATTAGTCAACTTCCTGTCTGGGTGACCAGCGTCAAGGTACATATAACTACTTGTATTGAAGTAGTCACAGAAAAACTTGATCGGCTGTAGAATAGACCCCCCTAAACTTGTTTTAGGAATGGGGGGGGGGAACACAACAACTTCAAGGAATGGACATGGATAGTTTAGATAAATGTATCCCAATGTGCCATCTGTGCTGAAACTGAGAATTGCAGAGGGTATTTTATTGAAGATAAGATGGCCGTATACAGAGGCTTAGCTAGAAATGACTGGGCCCCACAGCAAATTTTTGAATGGGGTCCCCCTCCCCCAGTAAATTTTTTGCAATCCCTTCCTTTCATGCCGCCCCATTCCTGTGGCTAGTAAAGATTGCTCTCTCAGACCAGGCCCGGTAGCTGTTCCATCCGTTTTCTACACTGTCTATACTGTCACTGTATATTATTTAATTGTGTAATACTGTTGAGGGGGCCCTGACCAAATCTTTTAGTCCTCCTCTTCCTGGATGGGCCCCCTTCTGGGTCAGGGCCCCAAAGCAGCCGCTTCCCCTGCTTCCCCTATAGTTACGCCCCTGGCTGTATACATCGCTGTTGGTTGAACACTTGTCCAGGTGACAACTATTTCTGTCAAAACCACCCAAGATCAGTCCCATTCTAATGTGAACATAGGATAGGGCATGTTGAAATCCAACATAGGCCATTTGCTTTGGAGTCAGAGGACCTCATCCTTGTAAGATTATTGATATGGGAAAGTCTGTCTGATAAAAGATAGAAACTTATCCACTATGCATGGTATAGTGCTCTGCTATCTCCGGCAGTCCTATAGAGGGTGTATTGAGCAGTAGTGCACATGCTCAACCTGCTGCTCTATTCATACAGGTGTACGGGACCCCGGGTCTTGTGATCGGTGGGGGGCCCAGTAGTCAGACTCCCACAGATCAGATTCTTATCTACATCCACAAGGCCGGCATGTAATGTGTTACTGATAAAAAGTCCCAACAAACAGTAAGCGAGGAAGGTCAATGACCACGGGGGCCCTCATTATTTTGCAAGTTGTCTGAAGGCAACATCCATGGATAATAATACTTGACCCTCATCCCGTGAGGTCAAAGACTTTCTAAACTGATTTCCAAAAAGGTCACTATGGTCCTGTTGTCTGGGGAAGTGTTTCATAATGGTTTACCGCAGTTGAACTAACTACTGGGCCCCAGTGCCAAGTGGGCCCTATCCACTCATGGCAGCTGAGAGTGTTTATTTTTTACTGCATAGGAGAGACAACCCAATGGCAAACATTTCTGCCAAAGCAGATCTCCATGTGCTACAGAACATTTTCTGATAACCTGTGTCTTAGCACAAAGCTATAATGCCGTTCTGACCTCTGTTCCCCTTTTGCCTTAATTGTTTTATATATTGAAGTTACAGATATTCTTCTGTGAACTTCTTGTCCCTCACTAAGAGAGGTCTAAAACAAGACTGTGCAGCATCTACATCAGGGATGCTCAACCTGTGGCCCTCCAGCTGTTGTAAAACTACAACTTCCACCGTGCCCTGCTGTAGGCTGTCTGGGCATGCTGGGACTTGTAGTTTTGCAACAGCTGGAGGGCAACAGGTTGGGCATCCCTGATCTAGAGGTAGTCTGTTGTAAAGCAGACAGAACTTCCTGTGATAAGTAATCTAAAATTGGTCACCAAGACAGGAAGTCAAAGGGGTTGCTTGCCAACCTCATGTACTACAGCTTGCAAATTAGAAGGTGGTGGGGAAGGGGGGGCACATAAAATTCTACAACTTGAGTTATGGAAAATAATGGAAAGTGGAAATCCCTTCAAATATTGTCTATGTCTGGTATCTCACAAAGATGTCAACATATGTCCACTAGTGGAAGCAGAAAGACGTTATCCTAAGGATCTACTTCTTATAAAGGAAGGAATGTAAACATAGGTTCCACAATTTGAGATATGGAAAGGGCCAAGTGAAAATCCCCTCAAAAGAGACCACATTTATCAAACAAATATTGTCTATGTCTGGTATCTCACAAAGATATCAACGTATGTCCACTGGTGGAGGCAGAAAGGCTTTATCCTAAGGATCTTCTTCTCAAGAAGGATGGGGGGATATAAACATAGGTTCCACAATTTGAGATAAGGAAAGGACCATGTGGAAATCTCCTTAAAACAGACCCTATTTATCTATCGAATAGTGTCTATGTCTGGCATCCAGTAAAGATGTCCATGCATGTCCACTGGTGGAAGCAGAAAGGCTTTATTTAAATGGTCTTCTACTTATACAGGTAGTCAACGTTGTCAGCTGAATGCTTGTTGACCACCAACTGTTCCTTCTGACTCCATAATCATGCACGCTCGCAAAGTTGGGAAATATTTGGGAGAGTCCCATATGCTTTGGAGACTGATCCTGTTGAAATTGTCAAATTTGGCATCCAAATATGTAATGTGCATAAGTACAAAGATGGCAATCATGTGATCCCCAACCTATCTATACGGACCAGAGAAAGTGACTATAGCATATCAGGATATTTTACATATGATATACTCCTAGGAACTGCTCCTAAACTAGGAAGGATAAACCAGCCTAAACCAATTCTACAAGAACCAAAGCCAAATCATCTTGTCAATTCTGCCCCATAATCAGTTCCATCCATGGCTCTCATAACTTCTAGTCATATTCCGAGAATACTTTTTTTTTTTTACAAAGGTTGACTTCCATCCGGAAAGACACCTGAAATAACAATTCGATCGATGATCATTTAAAGGGCTTTCTAACACTGCCCCATGCAACCTGTTTTGGGTTGAAGAAGATTGTTTGGTCCCTTTACAGTCAGCAACACACGCCATGTTTATACAGAGAGATGTGCATTGTGTTGCCAACAACTATGATTTTTGGGCCTGCATAAAAGATGTTAACAACAGAGAAAAAAGCATTTGCTGATGCCACCTCCAAGGGATTATGGTTTGAAAGGTCTCACATCATCATACATGTATATTATCTATGAAGAGGAGCTGGTGGTGAGAAGATATATGGAACCAGCTACACTATTGGGTCCAAAAAAGAAACTGATGACAAGTGCGGTCGAAGGATGTGAGTGGTATGGACCTTTTGCATGTGGAAGAGATGTCACATTAGACAGTCTGCATGTCTAAAGCTGTCTCTCGCGTACCAATCTCAATATCTCACTGACATATTGTGCACTTCAAAGATGAGTAATTCTACAATTTGCACATTCCAGATGGCCAAAATTATCCAGGGACCAGTCTATATAACCCAGGGATGTTCTACAATGCTGGATAAGATGAACATCAAAGTCTTGTCTGACCCATCCACGTCAGATTTTTTTGCCAGCTGTCACTAGAAATGGATCAGGGTCTATGGAGACTACATTGTGTAGTGTGCCCCTCCTGTACAGAAAGAGGCAAAAGTACAATAGAAAAAGTTGGCTATTTCATGAGATATCTTCGTACCGTGAGGAACATCCAGCAATGAAATTTGCTACACATTCTTGATATCTTTTGAGTGTCATGGATGCTAATGAGTAGTAGGCTATATAAACGGTTTTACTGTATGTGGTAGTGGACATCATAGTGGAGATCCAGGTCCATGGCACATGGTGGCAAAATAGTTAAACTGAGGTCATATTGAATGCTATACAAAATTATTTAATATCAATACGTCATACTTTTTTTAGTACTAGAGTTAGGAAAGGTCCAATATGAAAATAAAGATATAGAAGGCCTCAAACTGGGGCAAATACATTTACCAGTGACCTCTGTACAATTCTCCTAGATCAACAGTCATCATGAAATGGAAAAATTCCAGTAATCTGACAGGATCAAAAAATTTTATTAGGAATTTCTAAAAAATACAAAAATGACTTACCCATGGTACATGCCCATTCACGGTTCCATCAGTCACACCAGAACTGACCACAGACGACCAAGAAAGCCAATTGATTGACAGATTTTTAGAGAATGTATTTGTACTACATTTACGTAACCAAATTCTAGAATTTTTGTATGTTTTCTTCAGGGACTTCTCCTGTAAACGGACAGGCTGGTTTGTAAAGTGATATCTTTTTCTCATCTTTGGATAACGCAGCAGGAATAATGTGGTAGGTGGTCCTGATAAAAGCATTATTAATAATGAGATAAGATTACAGACCCTCAAGTGAACATCCAACAGATATATACAACCCAAGCCGAATGATAGTGGAAAGACAGGACAGGATAGCTGGCATCATTATCTTATCTGCAGATAACGAGCAGAAACTCCTATGTGGAGCTTGGCTGTGTGGGATCTGGACCATCATGGTGGACTTACATAAAAAAAAAAAAAAAAAACTAAAATGCTGCAATGTTGGGAAGTCCGTCACATGACCTGCATAGTTAGGACCACATTTAAAATAATTTTAAAAAAGGCTTACGCGTTTCAATCAGGACTTCGTAGTCACAGCTGTAAAAATCAGTAGGCTATTCAATGGCTACAAATGAACCCACAAAGTCATTTTTATAAATTGCCAATTAGAGGGGAAGATAAGGACATGATGCCCAGCTCCATCCATGAGCAATCTGGACTATTAAGAACACTCATGGGTAGGATCAAGTCAACAGCACCCAATTAATTTTAAATCAGCATTAGTGTTGGGGGCTTCACCTCTAAGTAAACCCTTTTGGACATTGAAGAACCCCCAAACACTTTATGCATTCCTTCAATGCTTTAACCTACTACCAGGCGCGGCAAGTCACTTGGATATAGTACCCACCTTAATTCAGTCTCCAGGACATGCGAGACGGATTCATTGATAGGCCCTGCTTCTCAGTGACCCCACACAATCATTAAAAAGAGAGCTCTTGTGACAACCCCTAATTCTGTTAAAGCAATTCCCTAAGTGAGAAAAGTCCCTTACATATCACGCCTGACTCATTTCAGTCCCTGACCAAAACTTGATTTAGTAAGTCTCAATACTTTAGAATTTAAAGGCGTCTTTCTGGTGCCAGAATCCCTTTAAAGGGGTTATCCAATGACTAATGTAAAAAGGGAAAATCAGATACAGTCCTGATCAAAAGTTTAAGACCACTTGAAAAATGGCAAAAAATCTTATTTTACATTGCTGGATCTTAACAAGGTTCCAAGTAGAGCTTCAACATGCAACAAGAAGAAATTTTGAGCATTCAATTTAATGAAAACAACGAATAAACTGAAACAGGCTGTTTTTCAGCTGATCAAAAGTTTAGGACCACATGCCTTTAAAAGGCCAAATCTGTGCAAAATGTGGATTCATTGTCATTTTCTGTCAGGTAGTCACACGTTGTGATGGCAAAGGCAAAAACTCTCCCTTTTTGAACGTGGTCGGGTAGTTGAACTGCATAAGCAGGGTCTCTCACAGCGCGCCATCGCTGCTGAGGTGGGACGCAGTAAGACAGTCATTTGGAATTTCTTAAATGATCCTGAGGGTTATGGAACAAAAAAGTCAAGTGGAAGACCCCAAAAAATTTCACCAGCACTGAGCCGGGGATCCAATTGGCTGTCCGTCAAGACACTGGACGATCCTCGACCCAAATTAAGGCCCTTACTGGTGCTGACTGCAGCCCCATAACCATCAGACGGCATCTGAGACTGAAGGGCTTCAAAAACAAAAAACGTCTTCAAAGACCTCGTCTCCTTGAACGTCACAGAACTGCTCGTTTGGACTTTGCAAGAGAGCACCAAACATGGGACATTCAAAGGTGGAAGAAAGTTTTATTCTCTGATGAGAAAAATTTTACCTTGATGGTCCTGATGGTTTCCAACGTTACTGGCATGACAAGCAGATCCCGCCTGATATGTTTTCTACGCGCCACAGTGGAGGGGGCCCCATTATGGTCTGGGGTGCCTTTTCCTTCAGTGGAACAATGGAGCTTCAGAAAGTGCAGGGGCGTCAAATGGCCGCTGACTGTGTCCAGATGTTGCAAAGAGCATTCCTCATGACTGAGGGCCCTCGTCTGTGACTGGGTTTTTCAACAGGACAACGCTACAGTACACAATGCCCGCAGGAAAAGGGACTTCTTCCAGGAGAATAACATCACTCTTTTGGCCCATCCTGACCCACCATTCCACTGATCTAAATCCAATTGAGAACCTTTGGGGATAGATGGCAAGGGAAGTTTACAAAAATGGACAACAGTTCCAGACAGTAGATGGCCTTCGTGCGGCCGTCTTCACCACTTGGAGAAATGTTCCCACTCACCTCATGGAAACGCTTGCATCAAGCATGGCAAAATAAATTTTTGAAGTGATCAACAATAACGGCGGAGCTACTCATTACTGAGTTCATGTTTAGAAGTTGGATTTCTGTTTTGGGGGGTTTAGTTTTTTTTGGGAGGCGTGGTCCTAAACTTTTGATCAGCTGAAAAACAGCCAGTTTAAGTTTATTCGTTGCTGTCATTAAATTGAATGCTCAAAAAATGTTCTGTCTCACTCCCATTTCTTCTTGTTGCATGTTGAAGCTCTACTTAGAACCTTGTTAAGATCCAGCCATGCTAAATATGATTTTCTGCCATTTTTCAAGTTGTCTTAAACTTTTGATCAGGACTGTATCACATAGTGCATGACAAACTATTTCTAACAAAGTTAGAACCAGCCCTGTACCCCACATGCATCCAGAGATCTCCTAATTCATTGCTCTGCTAGATTGATATCAATCTGACATCTCAAGTGGAGTGTCTATTCTGCTGCAGCTCAGGGGACGTGTCCATGTTCTCCCAATCACAGCTCAGGGGGCGTGTCCATGTTCTCCCTATCACAGCTCAGGTGGCGTGTCCACGGATGAAACTGAGCATGTGCGGCCTTCTCCATGAGCAGGACAAAGAAATAAGAAAAAAACAGCAGGTGGCGCTATACAGATACATTTTATTGAATAACTCAGTGGCTATACAACATTTTTGAATACATGCAATTACTAAACTACTCAGATCCAAGCGCTGGTTTGAAAACTGTAGAATATTTTTCGTGGGACAACCCCTTTAATTCTGATATGCTAAGTAGCTACTATTTTCATAAATGTTGACTTTCCTCTGAGATAACTCGCATCCGGCAAGTGTCGCCAGCCTACCGATATGCTGGAGGAAAGCCCATAGCTGAACCTTTCAGCAAAGTAATTTAAGCCCAGCAACTCAATGTTATGAGCCTTGATTTACTGATCTGATTGTAAGAGATTAGATTTATCCCTTCAAATCATCTAATCTGCTAAAGGGTAGAGTGCGGCAGCTGTCAGGGCGGATGGCGGGCATTCAAGAAAATTGCTCAAACATGTCACAATTGGTAAAATCCTATGTCGAGAGGCAAGGTCAGAGGGGTAAGGATGATAATTAGACTCATTTCACACTCCCTGATTTCTGCCCCTGTAATGGTCCTTGAACAATTGGGACAACTTTTACTGTATCAATACAGAACCCAGAGTTTCCCCATAATAGCGCCCCCATTCTAGTCACCAGCTAAGTAACAGCTGAACGCCCCCAACCTCAATCAGCTCTTTATTGGGGGAAGTGGCCACTGGATAGAGTTTATCCCGAGAGGACAAACTCTGTCTCAACGTGAGATGCTACAAAGAAAACAAGCAATAACCAAATGTTCTGAAATGTACAGATCTTACAGGCAAACATCTGACACCAGCTGACTATGGGCAGGACAAAGGGACATTCTTGAGTGTGCAGGTGTCACAGGACCAGCTATGGTGTGTACAAAGCACAGTGAGATCCTACTGATGTTTACACTATAAGCAAATGGGGCTATGACTCCGGTTAGACAAGTCTATGATAGGAAGGAAACACAGAACTGTATCAGTGTGGACATTACATCATGGCTTGCTGGACATGGTGAGATTTTCACTACAAGAATAATACTATAGTAACTGCTATAATGCTGCCTCCTATGTAAAAGAATATAACTGCTATAATACTGCCTCCTATATGCAAGAATATAACTACTATAATACTGCTCCTATGTACAAGAATATAACTACTATAATACTGCTCCTATGTACAAGAATATAACTACTATAATACTGCTACTATGTACAAGAATATAACTACTATAATACTGCCTCCTATGTACAAGAATATAACTACTATAATACTGCCTCCTATGTACAAGAATATAACTACTATAATACTGCCTCCTATGTACAAGAATATAACTACTATAATACTGCCTCCTTTGTACAAGAATATAACTACTATAATACTACTCCTATGTACAAGAATATAACTACTATAATACTGCTCATATGTACAAGAATATAACTACTATAATACTGCTCCTATGTACAAGAATATAACTACTATAATACTGCCGTTATGTACAAAAATATAACTACTATAATACTGCCTCCTATGTACAAGAATATAACTACTATAATACTGCCTCCTATGTACAAGAATATAACTACTATAATACTGCCTCCTATGTACAAGAATATAACTACTATAATACTGCTCCTATGTACAAGAATATAACTACTATAATACTGCTCCTATGTACAAGAATATAACTACTATAATACTCCTCCTATGTACAAGAATATAACTACTATAATACTGCTCCTATATACAAGAATATAACCACTATAATACTGCTCCTATGTACAAGAATATAACTACTATAATACTACCTCCTATGTACAAGAATATAACTACTATAATACTGCTCCTATGTACAAGAGTATAACTACTATAATACTGCTCCTATGTACAAGAGTATAACTACTATAATACTGCTCCTATGTACAAGAATATAACTACTATAATACTGCTCCTATGTACAAGAATATAACTACTATAATACTGCTCCTATGTACAGGAATATAACTACTATAATACTGCTCCTATGTACAAGAATATAACTACTATAATACTGCTCCTATGTACAAGAGTATAACTACTATAATACTGCTCCTATGTACAGGAATATAACTACTATAATACTGCTCCTATGTACAAGAATATAACTACTATAATACTGCCGTTATGTACAAAAATATAACTACTATAATACTGCCTCCTATGTACAAGAATATAACTACTATAATACTGCCTCCTATGTACAAGAATATAACTACTATAATACTGCTCCTATGTACAAGAATATAACTACTATAATACTGCTCCTATGTACAAGAATATAACTACTATAATACTCCTCCTATGTACAAGAATATAACTACTATAATACTGCTCCTATATACAAGAATATAACCACTATAATACTGCTCCTATGTACAAGAATATAACTACTATAATACTACCTCCTATGTACAAGAATATAACTACTATAATACTGCTCCTATGTACAAGAGTATAACTACTATAATACTGCTCCTATGTACAAGAGTATAACTACTATAATACTGCTCCTATGTACAAGAATATAACTACTATAATACTGCTCCTATGTACAAGAATATAACTACTATAATACTGCTCCTATGTACAGGAATATAACTACTATAATACTGCTCCTATGTACAAGAATATAACTACTATAATACTGCTCCTATGTACAAGAGTATAACTACTATAATACTGCTCCTATGTACAGGAATATAACTACTATAATACTGCTCCTATGTACAAGAATATAACTACTATAATACTGCTCCTATGTACAAGAATATAACTACTATAATACTGCCTCCTATGTACAAGAATACAACTACTATAATACTGCCGTTATGTACAAGAATATAACTACTATAATACTGCGCCTATGTACAAGAGTATAACTACTATAATACTGCTCCTATGTACAAGAATATAACTACTATAATACTGCCTCCTATGTACAAGAATATAACTACTATAATACTGCTCCTATGTACAAGAATATAACTACTATAATACTGCTCCTATGTACAAGAATATAACTACTATAATACTGCCTCCTATGTACAAGAATATAACTACTATAATACTACCTCCTATGTACAAGAATATAACTACTATAATACTGCCGTTATGTACAAGAATATAACTACTATAATACTGCTCCTATGTACAAGAATATAGCTACTATAATACTGCTCCTATGTACAAGAATATAACTACTATAATACTGCCTCCTATGTACAAGAATATAACTACTATAATACTGCTCCTATGTACAAGAATATAACTACTATAATACTGCTCCTATGCACAAGAATATAACTACTATAATACTGCTCCTATGTACAAGAATATAACTACTATAATACTGCCTCCTATGTACAAGAATATAACTACTATAATACTGCCTCCTATGTACAAGAATATAACTACTATAATACTGCCGTTATGTACAAGGATATAACTACTATAATACCGGCACCAGAATCATTACCAGGCAATTAGCACAATTCTTTATTTCTGTGTATATAAAAGACTTAGCAGGGAATGAAGTTTAACTTTGTTCATGATGTCAGGGGGACAGGGGTGATGACATCAGCGGGGGATCCGCTCGGCTGTGGCCGATTTATTTTTTATACCACTGTAAAATGAAAAGTTATTACAATATGGATAATATTATTCGGCCCCCTGGGGCATGGATGAAAAGCTCGCTGGAGACAGATAAATCTCCGCTTCTCTGACATAAACCCACATTGAGCAGCTGTCCTCCAGGCAGGAACCACACACAGGGCCGGCAGGACGCACAATACAATACCCCGGTGCTACGGGGCCACCTGTGTCAGCCAAGTCCTAGCAGGGCCCGAGAGAGCAAAACAGACCCGAGCTGTAAAAGAAAAACTGCTTTTCTTGCCCACAGCAACCAATCACAGCGCAGCTTACATTTTTAAAGGCTGGAACATGAAATGAAAGCTGTGCCGTGATTGGTTGATACAAGCAGCAAAGAAGTTTTTTTATTGGGCGGTGTCATAAACCGCCCCCAAATGTCAAGCTGTTACAAAACATGACTAGTACATGACTGTTCTAGGACCGGGGACCTGGCACCATCACGTCAGGTAACCCCCCCATCCATCATATTTATTGGACGCATCAAAGTTTCTTGAGGGGACCGCCCTTTAAGTAGCGTATATTATGTTATATTATAAAGATGTAGCAGTGAGGAATTTGTCATTTAAAGGAATTTTCCATATACTTTCCATACGGGTGGTCATGGAACGCTCTGCCTTTCAAGGAAGGCTCTGCCTCTTTCATGATGTGTCATGCCCTTTCAGAGTAGATCTGGGCGCAGGGGCTGTATCTAGGTATGCCAAATGACGCAGCATCCTGGCACCACCTACGGTAGGAAGCGGCTCTCCTTGAGCTGTTCGGGAGTGTTGACAGCCCTTCTGGGGGTCCGGGAGGTCTCCCCTTTTTTAAGGGAGCATGGTTTTCCAGGATATCACAATGAGATGTGCAAATGACACCTGCAGTCCTGTGCAAAACCACAAATTGCCAAATGACAAAATCAGCTCTGCTACATCTGTAGCTATCTGTCACACTCAGGCCTATGTGAAGCGGACAGCTGGAGGCCTCTTCCCCCGGCTCTTCCATTCATTAGCTCTTGTGCAGCAAGTGCTGTTTACAAGCCTGACATTCTCATCCACATGCTAATTGCATTCATTAAAGTGATAAGCGCGGGGCCCTGGCATCTGCACAAGGCACTCAGGTCATGTCCTGACAAAGCACAGGGGCCCTAGTGAGCGGCGGCTGCTTATAAAGGGACAGCGGACGATAGCCATCAAGAAGATGGGGCAGGAATGGTTCACCCTTTCCTGAATCTCCCTGGCATCAAAGGGTTGATGACTGGGAATAATAGAAGGCATAAGAGAGATGGAATGGAGGGACCCCGGACATTAAGGAGCGGTACTCGCATTGCCTGCTGACCTTTAGGTGACCATCACAGGTTTTCTGCCCAGTGATGGTAAGGCTATTTTTAGCCTGTGATTTTGGAGGGAAAAGTTTTCCCGCTTCTAGTCAGGATCGCTGGGCAGAAGTTTGATTCTGCCTGGTGATTTCCATTTGATTGGTCAGATTGATTGACCTATTGTGACCCAGGGTTCCGGGGTAGGGTTACCCGGACCCTGGTAACAATGGTCCGATTGGTGGAAGGGGACGGTAAATGGGCTATAAGTGTCTGTGCCCCGCGGGCCGGGTTGCCTTTCGTTTGCACCTGCCCGTGGAGCCGGATACTTTGTGCGCCCTTCCCGCCCACCCCTATTTTGTCGAATGTTGGCCGTGGTTCTAAAGAGGGTGGTTTCGATAGTCATCCTGTGATGGGAAGGACTCTGATGTATGGTTATGGTTTGGTTGAGTTGGAGTTAATGACTAGGATCACAATTTGTACCATATTTTTCGCCCTATAAGACGCACTCCCCCCTCCCAAAGGTGCGTCTTATGGGGCGAATACTGCCATTTACACTGATACATCGCTGACCGCGATGCTGCCAGTGGTGTATCAACAGGGAGGGAGGAGGGGTGGGGGCCGGCATCTGGTGTTGTAATGGCAGCGGGGCCCGATGCAGTCACTGTATTCTATCACACCGGGCCCCTGCTCACTGTAGTATTAATAGGTAACAAGTAGGCATGGGCGCTGTTTTATACTATAGTAATCCTCTGCAGCATAGAGAAATCCATGTACTCACTTGAAACACTTGGTCCTGCCTACTATATTGGCCTGCCTTTTGTCAATTTGGACCTGTCTACAACATGGGGCCATTTTTATTTATTTATTTTTTCCCAGGCCACTTTAGGTTCCCAGTCCACCCCTGATGCCATCCCTTATCTCAGCCCGCTTTATAAATCAGATTTTTGCAAGAAGTGTCACTAGGAAATGAGTGAAATATAATTCCATGCTGAATTTAAATTACCAAAAATGAAGAATGGCATTTAGTCTTAATATTTATTCACCACACCATCCCAACGTGGAATGTGACAAAGCAATTCAGTATGCAGACATTTCATTATACACTCATCCATAATGATGCTTACATACAGTTCTGTTCAAAATAATAGCAGTCAGACATCACTAACCTGATCAATCACTGTTTTTGGTAGAAATTACATTTCTACATGGCAAACAATTTACTAGCAGGTGTAGTAGAGCAATAGAAATCCAACAGACCCAACAGTCATGACATGCATGCTGCTGATTCTGTGTAATTCAATCACTAATTGAAAGGGACATGTTCAAAATAATAGCAGTGTGGAGTTCAATGAGTGAGGTCATTCATTCTTTGAAAAACAGGTGGCAATTATTGCCCTTATTTAAGGAAGGAAGGCAGCGAATGTTGTACATGCTGATTACAGTGCATTTCTCTCTGAAATTCTGAGGAAAATGGGTCGTTCCAGACATTGTTCAGAAGAACAGCGTACCTTGAATAAAAAGTTGATTGGAAAGGGGGAAACATATAAAGTGCAGAAAATGATAGGCTGCTCAGCTAAAATGATCACAAATGCTTTAAAATGGCAACCAAAACCTAAAAGATGTAGAAGAAAGCTAAAAACTACCATTCAAATGGATAGAAGAATAGCCAAAATGGCAAGGACTCGGCCAACAATCGGCTCCAGGAAGATGAAAGAAGGTCTGAAGTTCCCTATGAGAACTGTTACAGATAGAAGACGCCTATGTGAAGCCGAGCTCTCTTCAAGAAGCCCCCGCAAAGTCCCACGGTCTAGTGGCCGGAGACAGTTTGTCAGACGACCCCCAAACACTGAATTCCAGCCACAGTGCACTGTGAAGACAGTGAAGCATGGTGGACCAGCATCATGATATGGGGATGCTTCTCATACTATGGTGTGGGGCCTATTTATCGCAGACCAGGGATCATGGATCAGTGTGAATACATCAGAATACTTGAGGAGGTCCTGCTGCCTTATGCTGAAGAGGAAATGCCCTTGAAATGGGTGTTCCAACAAGACAACGACCCCAAACACACCAGTAAACGGGCAACATCTTGGTTCCAGACCAACAAGATTGACGTTATGGAGCGGCCGGCCCAATCCCCAGATCTTAATCCAATAGAAAACTTGTGGGGCGACATCAAAAATGCAGTTTCTGAGGCAAAACCAAGAAATAGAGAAGAACTGTGGAATGTCGTCCAACCATCCTGGGCTGGAGAACCTGGTCACAGGGGCAGAAGGTGGTGACTCCGAGCAGCACAGACGTCCAGCAGTTCTCAGAGACAGCGGTCATACAACTGAATATTAGTGACGGGATTCAAAGGAAAGCTAAATCTTTATTTTTTTTCAGTTTATATAGCGAGTGTTTGAGTTTGTAAAGAAGAATACAAACACTGCTATTTTTTTGAACAGTCTAATATTCACTTTTCTTCAATTTTTTAAAGGAACAACACAAATTTTATATATTTTTCTTCATGTTTTGATTTGGAATAGAATGTGTAGTGTTCCCAATGCATTTGTGTGGATGGAAATAAAAGCTATTAGAAGGATTTTGAGCTTTATTCACCTTTTTAAACACACTGCTATTATTTTGAACACAACTGTACATCTGTAAATCTGATTAGTAAAGCTACAAGGCACAGCACTTCCTGGTCTCTGCAGGCTACTTTCACATTTACATTGTGAATTCCGGCAGACTGTTTTGGCAGAGAACAGCCTGCCAAAGTCCTCAGGATCCGACGCTGCCAGATACAAACGGACTGCCTGCTGTCCCCAAAAAGTACAATGGGGTTCGGCAGATATCTGTACGCTGTTTCGGCAGACAAGTGGAGAGTTTGCCAGAACAGTGTGCCAGAGTAAAACTAGCCTAACCAACACATAGTTGGACTGGCACTGTGTTGAGAGGAAAGGAGGGGAAAACAACAGTGGCACTGTGCCATCCATTATCTCATCCCGCTTTATTAATCAGAACATTGTAAGAACTGTTAAAGGGAAACTAAAGCCAGAATCCAAAGAAAAAATAAACTACCAACAAAACGTACTATAATCTCCTCATGTGTCTTTGTTGTTTGCTCTTGTTTTGTCAGATATCACAATAGCAGATGATGAAAACTAAACTATAAAAGCAGTCCGCTGTTCTCTCTGGCTGCAGCCATGACTTCTCTCCATCCCTCTCTGATGCCAGTGCACGTGAGGCAGAACACTGAGCAGGAGGAGGCTGGGCTTAGCCTGGATACATTTAGTCTACATAGTGAGCATGGCCATTGTGTTGGAAGGAATCTTCTAGTTTCTAATAATACAAAATAGAGTACCAAAATATAGTACCAGCTTTAGTACATACATAGTACCAGCCATAGTGCCAACAGTACCAGCTCTAGTATATACATAGTACCAGCCATAGTGTCAATAGTACCAGCTCAAGTATATACATAGTACCAGCCATAGTGCCGATAGTACCAGCTCAAGTATATACATAGTACCAGCCATAGTGCCAATAGTACATACATAGTACCAGCTATAGTGCCAATAGTACCAGCTCTAGTATATAAATAGTACCAGCCAGAGTACCAATAGTACCAGCTCTAGTACATACATAGTACCAACCATAGTGCCAATAGTACCAGCTATAGTATATAAATAGTGTCAGCCATTGTACCAGCTCAAGTATATACATAGTACCAGACATAGTGCCAATAGTACCAGCTCTAGTATATACATAGTACCAGACATAGTGCCAATAGTACCAGCTCTAGTATATAAATAGTGTCAGCCATAGTGCCAGCTCTAGTATATACATAGTACCAGCCACAGTGCCAATAGTATCAGCTCTAGTATATACATAGTACCAGCCACAGTGCCAATAGTATCAGCTCTAGTATATACATAGTACCAGCCACAGTGCCAATAGTATCAGCTCAAATATATACATAGTACCAGCCATTATACCAGGGGCGTAACTAAAG
This sequence comes from Bufo gargarizans, assembly GCF_014858855.1. Lineage (NCBI taxonomy): Eukaryota > Metazoa > Chordata > Amphibia > Anura > Bufonidae > Bufo > Bufo gargarizans. Next base: position 189,454 of record NW_025334648.1, on the reverse strand, counting down.
GCTCATGGGCCCCGGTGCAAGAGTTCAGCTTAGGCCCCCCTTCCCTCAGTGCTTTGTGTGTCTTTTTATGCGGCACAAGTGTCTTTGGGCCCCTTCAGGCTCCTGGGCCCGGTAGCGACTGCTACCTCTGCACCCCCTATAGCTACACCCCTGCATTATACGAATAGTACCAGCTCAAGTATATACATAGTACCAGCCATAGTGACAATAGTACCAGCTTTAGTATATAAATAGTGTCTGTCAGCCATAGTACCAGCTCTAGTATCTAAATAGTGTCAGCTCTAGTATATACATAGTACCAGCCATAGTGCCAATTGTACCAGCTCTAGTATATAAATAGTGTCTGTCAGCCATAGTACCAGCTCTAGTATATACATAGTACCATCCATAGTGACAATAGTACCAGCTCTAGTATATACCTAGTACCAGCCATAGTACCAATAGTACCAGCTCAAGTATATACATAGTACCAATAGTACCAGCTCTAGTATCTACATAGTACCAGCCATAGTGCCAATAGTACCAGCTCTAGTATATACATAGTACCAGCCATAGTGCCAATAGTACCAGCTCAAGTATATACATAGTACCAGCCATAGTACCAATAGTACCAGCTCAAGTATATACATAGTACCAGCCATTATACCAGGGGCGTAACTAAAGGCTCATGGGCCCCGGTGCAAGAGTTCAGCTTAGGCCCCCCCTCCCTCAGTGCTTTGTGTGTCTTTTAATGCGGCACAAGTGTCTTTGGGCCACTTCAGGCTCCTGGGCCCGGTAGCGACTGCTACCTCTGCACCCCCTATAGCTACACCCCTGCATTATACGAATAGTACCAGCTCAAGTATATACATAGTACCAGCCATAGTGACAATAGTACCAGCTTTAGTATATAAATAGTGTCTGTCAGCCATAGTACCAGCTCTAGTATCTAAATAGTGTCAGCCATAGTACCAGCTCTAGTATATACATAGTACCAGCCATAGTGCCAATTGTACCAGCTCTAGTATATAAATAGTGCCAGCCATAGTACCAATAGTACCAGCTCAAGTATATACATAGTACCAATAGTACCAGCTCTAGTATCTACATAGTACCAGCCATAGTGCCAATAGTACCAGCTCTAGTATATACATAGTACCAGCCATAGTGCCAATAGTACCAGCTCAAGTATATACATAGTACCAGCCATAGTACCAATAGTACCAGCTCAAGTATATACATAGTACCAATAGTACCAGCTCTAGTATCTACATAGTACCAGCCATAGTGCCAATAGTACCAGCTCTAGTATATACATAGTACCAGCCATAGTGCCAATAGTACCAGCTCAAGTATATACATAGTACCAGCTCTAGTATATACATAGTACCAGCCATAGTGACAATAGTACCAGCTCAAGTATATACATAGTACTAATAGTACCAGCTCTAGTATATACATAGTATTAGCCATAGTACCAATAGTACCAGCTCTAGTATATACATAGTACCAGCCATAGTGCCAATAGTACCAGCTCTAGTATATACATAGTACCAGCCATAGTGACAATAGTACCAGCTCTAGTATATACATAGTACCAGCCATATTACATACAGCTGAATAGCTCATCTCCCCAGTTAGCAGTGATAATTCCTCCCTTCACTGATAATTCTGCAGATTTGCCTTTCAGCCGCTTTGGAAAGCTGGGTACCATGGGGAGGAATGCTGGAGATCACTATGCATATATAGTATATAATATATATATTCGTCTTGATATTATATTTATGGATATAGTATATACCAAATGTGGCCTCCATTACATCTCTGCTGAGGTTGTTACCCAGCTTTCCCAGACTGCTGAATTCCAAATTTTCCATGTTATGTCTTGATAAATCCCATCGTACAGTTGGACCAACTTGCCGCTCAGGGTTCTGGAAAAGCTGGGTGACAACAACACTGTGCAGCTGCATTGGTGACAACAGATTATGCTGCCCTGGTGTCCTATCACAGATTCACACACTATATCAGGGCGGCATCGTGTGTATTTTATAGAACAATATGCCCCATCACCATCTGTAGAGATTGTTACCCAGCTTTCCCAGACTGCAGAATGCCAGATCAGCTTATTGATGAACTGGTAAATCAGGAGCCTGGAAAAGCTGAGTAAGAAGCCCAGTGGCAAATTCTCTATACTGTAGCATATCTGCGGCGTTGCTAGGGTCTCAAAAGATCCGGGGCCCAAGCACCAATGCATATGGCCCAATTCTCTAAGTTGAACAACCGCAGGTCCTTTTCAGCTACTGCATTTAGAACTGATCACATGACATGTGAGGTCATCACAGGTCCCTCAGCTCTTGCAGTCCATTTGATTCAATTGTACTGAGGACTGCAATACAGTTGTATCTATCTGGCAGGCAGGACTTGGATAAAACATCAGAGGAATGTTTTGACCTAGCGACGCCCCTGGCATAGCTAGAAAGATTTGTCATTCAGGGTCCCAGGAAAGCTGGGTAAAATACTTCATGATGATAATGGCTGTAAGGCTAGTTTCACACTAGCGTTAACCACCTCCGACAGGGAGCAGCCTGCTGTAGATTTCTGAATCCGGCACTGCCGGAAGCTGCCAGATCACCGTCTGGCCCCATTGACTATCGTGGGGAGCGGCAGAGATCTGGCTGCAACTTGGCAAACATGCCGAGAATTAGCCAGACAGAAACCGCTCCGGTTCAAAAACAGGCCGATCTGGCATTCTACTGGCCGGCGGGTGTCAGGTAGCGCTCAGCACTGCCGGATCCAGACATCCTCGGCAGGAGGAGATGGTAAACGCTAGTGTGAAACTAGCCTAATACGCTGCGGAATATGTTGGCACTAAGTGAGTAAAATAAATAAGTTCTATGGACCTGCTTAATAATACAGTAAGTCTACCGAAATAAATCAGAGCCCATCTCTAGCTGAAGATGGAGAAGCAGGAACATCTGTTTTACTGCTTTCTACACCAGTTTTTCAGATGTCCATGAAGAAAAGACTAAAGACAAATGTTTCTGAGCAGGTTATGCTTCTTTTTTTCTTGTTTTTCAGGGTTTAGTGTCCACGGATCCGTTGTTCCGTTTTTGAGTTCCGTTGTGTTTCCGTTTCCTTTCCGTTTTTCCTTTCCGTTTTTCCGTTCCGTTTTTCCGTATGCCATGTACAGTATACAGTAATTACATAGAAAAAATTGGGCTGGCCATAACATTTTCAATAGATGGTTCATAAAAAACGGAACGGAAACGGAAGACATACGGATGCATTTCCGTATGTGTTCCGTTTTTTTTGCGGACCCATTGACTTGAATGGAGCCACGACCCATGATTTACGGCCAAATATAGGACAAGCTCTATCTTTCAACGGAACGGAAATACGGAAACGGAATGCATACGGAACACATTCAGTTTTTTTTGCGGAACCATTGAAATGAATGGTTCCGTATACGGACCGTATGCGGAACACAAAAAAACGGCCCGTACACTCGCAAAAAAAAAGTTTGTGTGAACTAGGCCTAAAACCTCATGCACACGACCGTTGTGTGCATCCGTGGCCGTTGTGCCGTTCTCCGTTTTTTTTTGCGGACCCATTGACTTTCAATGGGTCCGTGGAAAAATCGGAAAATGCACCGTTTGGCAGCCGCGTCCGTGATCCGTTTTTCCTGGCCGTGAAAAAAATATGACCTGTCCTATTTTTTTCACGGCCAACGGTTCACGGACCCATTCAAGTCAATGGGTCCGTGAAAAATCACGGATGCACACAAGATTGTCATCCGTGTCCGTGATCCGTGTCCGTGATCCGTGTCCGTTTTTTCCTATCATTTCAATGGCAAACTTGACTTAGATTTTTTTTTCATTTTTCATGTCCGTGGATCCTCCAAAAAACAAGGAAGACCCACGGACGAAAAAACGGTCACGGATCACGGACCTACGGACCCCATTTTTGCAGACCTTAAAAAAAAACGGTCGTGTGCATGAGGCCTAAGAGGGATAGGACAGCCGAAGGGCCATGAGCTGAAGGGAAGGGTTTAGGTTAAGAAATTGGTATTGGGGAGGGGGTGGACGCTGTTTCAGTTTTCGCCTCAGGCAGCAGGAAGGCTAGGTGCACCCCTGATTATACACACATTCATAACGATGACTACAAACATTTTTAGAAAAATCTGACTAATAAAGCTACAAGACACAGCACTTCCCAGTTTCTTAACCAGCAGACCTAGACTGGGACAGTGCTGAGCAGAGGAGGGGGAATAGTGCAGCGGCACTACGCTATCCTTTATCTCAGCATGCTTTATTAATCAGATTTTTGTAAGAAGTGGAAATGAGTGATGTCATACTAGGCTGAATGAGAATGAGTGGCATTTAATCTTAATATTTATACAGTACATAACGCCAACCTGGAAGATGCTCAGCTAATCCCGTATGCAGATACCTCATTATATGCACATCCATAATGATGCTATTAATTAAAAAACAGTCTGTGACCTGATATGCTAATAGGGTACAGCTATGTTAGGGGTGTAGGTGTACTTTAGGTAAAGCTGTACTCTGACAGAGTATCTCTTCAAACATGGTGCACTGACGTTGAGTCTCAAATGTCACATTAAACTGGAACAGGTACTAAAAATAGTCAAAAAACACAACAGAAATCATAATTACACATCTAATAAAAGCTTAAAATCCAATCCCGCATTGCCTCATGTGTGATGCATGTCCTATTTATATGGCTCAGAGTACCAATAAAGGATAAAGATGCTAATACATTTAAAATTATGTCTATGTCATGAGAAAAGAACAAAAAGTACAATAACAAAAATAGCGTAAATTCACCATTCAAGCCCTATGCAGTCATCTGGTCTTTACTGAAATGCAGCCATCAGGCCGCTACCTTTAGGAACAGTCCCAGTGGTTGGCTGCTGACCCAAGTACTAGGGCAACAAACCACTGAATATCATGGACAACCACTAAATACTAGAAAATGGGGCAAAAAACAAACAAACACTAGCACCAGGGACTGGAGCAACAACGCACTGGAAACCAGGGACTGGAGCAACAAACCACTGGAAACCAGGGACTGGAGCAACAAACCACTGGAAACCAGGGACTGGAGCAACAAACCACTGGAAACCAGGGACTGGAGCAACAAACCACTGGAAACCAGGGACTGGAGCAACAAACCACTGGAAACCAGGGACTGGAGCAACAAACCACTGGAAACCAGGGACTGGAGCAACAAACCACTGGAAACCAGGGACTGGAGCAACAAACCACTGGAAACCAGGGACTGGAGCAACAAACCACTGGAAACCAGGGACTGGAGCAACAAACCACTGTAAACCAGGGACTGGAGCAACAAACCACTGTAAACCAGGGACTGGAGCAACAAACCACTAAATACCAGGGACTAGAGCAACAAACCACTGGAAACCAGGGACTGGAGCAACAAACCACTAAATACCAGGGACTGGAGCAACAGACCACTGGAAACCAGGGACTGGATCAACAAACCACTGGAAACCACGGACTGGAGCAACAAACCACTGGAAACCAGGGACTGGATCAACAAACCACTGGAAACCACGGACTGGAGCAACAAACCACTGGAAACCAGGGACTGGAGCAACAAACCACTGGAAACCAGGGACTGGAGCAACAAACCACTGGAAACCAGGGACTGGAGCAACAAACCACTGGAAACCAGGGACTGGAGCAACAAACCACTAAATACCAGGGACTAGAGCAACAAACCACTGGAAACCAGGGACTGGAGCAACAAACCACTAAATACCAGGGACTGGAGCAACAAACCACTGGAAACCAGGGACTGGATCAACAAACCACTGGAAACCAGGGACTGGAGCAACAAACCACTGGAAACCAGGGACTGGAGCAACAAACCACTGGAAACCAGGGACTGGAGCAACAAACCACTGGAAACCAGGGACTGGAGCAACAAACCACTGGAAACCAGGGACTGGAGCAACAAACCACTGGAAACCAGGGACTGGAGCAACAAACCACTGGAAACCAGGGACTGGAGCAACAAACCACTAAATACCAGGGACTAGAGCAACAAACCACTAAATACCAGGGACTGGAGCAACAAACCACTGGAAACCAGGGACTGGATCAACAAACTACTGGAAACCACGGACTGGAGCAACAAACCACTGGAAACCAGGGACTGGAGCAACAAACCACTAAATACCAGGGACTGGAGCAACAAACCACTGGAAACTAGGGACTGGAGCAACAAACCACTAAATACTAGGAAATGGGGCAAAAAACAAACAAACACTAGCACCAGGAACTGGAGCAACAAAGCACTAAATACCAGGGACTGGAGCAACAAACCATTAAATATCAGGGACTGGAGCAACAAACCACTGTAAACCAGGGACTGGAGCAACAAACCACTGGAAACCAGGGACTGGAGCAACAAACCACTGGAAACCAGGGACTGGAGCAACAAACCACTGGAAACCAGGGACTGGAGCAACAAACCACTAAATACCAGGGACTGGAGCAACAAACCACTGGAAACCAGGGACTGGATCAACAAACCACTGGAAACCACGGACTGGAGCAACAAACCACTGGAAACCAGGGACTGGAGCAACAAACCACTGGAAACTAGGGACTGGAGCAACAAACCACTAAATACTAGGAAATGGGGCAAAAAACAAACAAACACTAGCACCAGGAACTGGAGCAACAAAGCACTAAATACCAGGGACTGGAGCAACAAACCATTAAATATCAGGGACTGGAGCAACAAACCACTGGAAACCAGGGACTGGAGCAACAAACCACTGGAAACCAGGGACTGGAGCAACAAACCACTGGAAACCAGGGACTGGAGCAACAAACCACTGGAAACCAGGCACTGGAGCAACAAACCACTGGAAACCAGGGACTGGAGCAACAAACCACTGGAAACCAAGGACTGGAGCAACAAACCACTGGAAACCAGGGACTGGAGCAACAAACCACTGGAAACCAGGCACTGGAGCAACAAACCACTGGAAACCAGGGACTGGAGCAACAAACCACTGGAAACCAGGGACTGGAGCAACAAACCACTGGAAACCAGGGACTGGAGCAACAAACCACTAAATACCAGGGACTGGTGCAACAAACCACTAAATACCAGGGACTGGAGCAATAAACCACTAATCATTTGAAACCAGAAACATGGCCAAAACATCTCTGAACACCAGAGATTGGGACTACACACCAATTAATGTCAGGGACTGGAGCACCAAATATTAAAGGGAACCTGTCACTGGGATTTTGTGTATAGAGCTGAGGACATGGACTGCTAGATAGCCGCCAGCACATCCGCAATACCCAGTCTCCATAGCTCTGTGTGCTTTTATTGTGTAAAAAAAAAAATAATTTGATCCATATGCAAATGAACCTGAGATGAGTCCTGTATGTGAGATGAGTCCAGCGTTTAGGAGCCCAGCACCGCCCCACATCCTCAGAATCACCTCCTTACTCCCCGATGTAAGAAAGCCAGAGCGCCGTAATCTCGCGATGCGCGAGCTAGCGCATGCGCAGTGTCCTCATAGTGTTCCTTCCCTGTGCTGGCATCAGCCTCAGGGAAGGAACTGCGCATGCGCTAGCTCGCGCACTGCAAAATTACGGCGCTCTGGCTTTCTGACGATGGGGAGCAAGGAGGAGATTCTGAGGATGCGGGGTGGTTCTGGGCTCCTTCACGCTGGACTCATCTCAGGGACAGGACTCATCTCAGGTTAATTTGCATATGTATCAAATCGTTTTTTTTACACAATAAAAGCACACAGAGCTATGGGGACTGGGTATTGCGGATGTGCTAGCGACGATCTAGCAACCCATGTCCTCAGCTCTATACATCAAATCCCGGTGACAGGTTCCCTTTAAGTCATCATAAACTAGAGCTGCTCTAAAGGACTCAGGACGTTCAGGTCTTTCCAAGAGAGAAGCAGAAACACCAGTTATGGGCTTGCCATTTGGACATGCCCTTTAACCCCTTCCCGACCAGCGCCGTAATAGTACGGCGCTGGCTGGGTCTTTAAAGATGGCGCCGGCTCCTGAGCGCTGCGGGCGCCATAGCCACCTGCTTCTTATAGCAAACACCCGCGGATCATGTCCGCAACCGGCAGTAATGCTGATCGCGGACATTTACCCTCTGAAATGCAGCAGTAAATCCTGACCACGGCATCTGAGAGCACTGAAAACCAAAAGTGCGAGCTTCCGGTGGTGCTCCGGATCCCCCGTGCGGCGATCGGAGGAGCCTGAGCTTGTGTGCAGCAGCCCCTGTCTTTGTGAATGACAGGAGGCTGCTGCATAGTATTTCCTATGGATCCCTTGCCTGTAATAGGGCTCCATAGGAAACAAGCAATTTTCTCATAGACTCCAATGCTAGTGCATTGGAGTCTATGAGAATAGCAATCTAATGACTGCATGTTATAGTTCTCTATGGAAAAAACATTTTCCCAAAAAAATAAATAAAAATAAAAATAAAAAAAACACACATCATGGGGTGAAAGGGTTAAGGATGGAGTTAGTACAGATGCTATGACCCAGGCACATGCCACTAGATCTGTGAGTCTTCCCTGAGGCTGCCTGTGCATTAGGCCTTATGCCTACGTTTTTCGGGTCCGCATCCGAGCCGCAGTTTTTGCGGCTCGGGTGCGGACCCATTCACTTTAATGGGGCTGCAAAAGATGCGGACAGCACTCCGTTCCGAGGCCCCACAAAAAAAATATAGCATGTCCTATTCTTGTCCATTTTGCGGACAAGAATAGGCATGTCTACAATGAGCCGCCCGTTCCGTCCTGCAAATTGCGGAAGGCGGCTTAAGTTTTTTACGAATCCGCGGTTTTCGGACCGCAAAAAACAGAACGGTCGTGTGCATGAGGCCTTACACTGGCTAAGTTCTTCAGAGACCCTTGGAGCTATTGTCTTCTGTTATTCTTATGGCTGACCAATGGGAAAAGATTGCAAAAAGTGACCCAATGGGCATTTTGTGACACCCGTCCAGGCTGTGACTCCCCTTTAAAAGTCTTTCTTGCTTTGTTGCCTAGCAGCCAATCAGAGCTCAGCTTTCATTTTTAAAACTGCTCTGGTAGAATGAAAGCTGCGCTGTGATTGGTTGCTATGGGCAACCAAGCGAGTTTTACCTATTTAGACAGTTTCGATATATCTGCTATGTGTTATGTCTAGGGCAGAGGGGGTGGAGCATAGCAGAGGGATTCCTTGTGTCATACTCCGCCCCCTTCAGCTAGACATAACACAGTAGAGTGTTCCTTTAAGGAATTTTCTACTTTATTCTGACGACTGTTTTTGTGTCACAAGATAACCTGTGTACATACGGCTGGAAGGTTAGGTATGTACAGTAAGTGGCTGCCGCTGCTCAGTAGGGGTCAGGTTATCTCAGGAAGTTCCCTGTTAGTAAAGTCTGGTGAAAAGCATTCAGCAAGCAGAGGATGAAAGAGGGGGGTGAAGAATCCCCCCGCCCCCGCGGGGGGTCCGCAGTCCTAATTACCCTGTCCATGGACTGGCTGAACATAAATATGTCTTCAACTTACTAATATTTCAATACTTCACCCTTTTCAAGATCTCTGCTTGCTGTCAGAAAACCAAAAACATTCTTGCTTACCTCTTGAGGCTGAAAAATTGTACAGAGCCTCACAGCTGAGGGTTTGTTACTCTTGCATCCAGTCTAGGCAACCATCTAGACTCCAGAACCGATCTGGCCTGATACACTGCGACAAACTCAGAGCAGGTTAGATGTCGTTCAGGCTTGATTGAAATGTGACAAACCCCCATCCGGAGGCAAACCGGAAAGGTTTCTATTCATTGACAGCAAGCAGTGACGTTGACAATGGCGTGAGACTGAAACACAAAGTAAAATAGAGAGAGTCTGCTCGGTGCGGCTGCGTGGCTCTGTGTACAGGGAGGCTCTGGATGAACAGTCAACAAGGCTGAAATGGCTGATAACGGGGAGCAATAGACAGCACGGGAAATGGACGGGAGACTGCCGAGACCGTGAATATCCTGTCATGTACAGCAGAGCTGAGAGGGTCACGTCCCGCAAACCACATGGTGTATATGGGGGATGATATGGATCAGGCAGTTGGATTTCAACATGCCCAACCCTTTTTATTCCTGAGGGCAAAAGCCTCAACCCTTTTAGGACCCATGCATGCTCAGCTGAGCAAAGCATGCATGTGTACGGAGGATCAAGTGAGATTGCAACCTGCTGCGTAATACAAACAGGTTCAGCTCTGCTACATCTGTATACGTTATTCCACCTCTATCCCTGCAAATACTTCCCTAGCGCCGTACAGCGCGATGCCCAGTGTCAGTGCCGTCATGGGATACCATAGAAGTCAATGGAGATGTTGTAGAACGCCGTCCAGGGGAACTCTGAGTAACTTCCCATATGGACCCTCCAAACCAGAGTAGGCTGGGGGCCCCTCAAAGTGCTGTCACCCCAGGCCTTACGCACTCCACACTTGAAGGGGGTTTTCAGTTGTATGAACATAACCCTTTATGAAAAACTTTTAATATACAGGACTTTGTTTCGTTTGCTGGCAGTTATCATATCTCTGCTTGCTGTCAGTGAGTGAACACATTCCAGATTGCGGATCCGCGTTTTTTTTTACGGATCGTGGTCTGCATTTTGGACATGTTATACCTTTTTGCAGAACAGACATATGGATGCGGAAGGTACACGGATCATCCATGTGCTTTCTGCATCCGCAAAAAAATACGGCATATCGACCTATTGAAGTCAATGGGTCTGCAAAAAAAAAATGCAGGCGACACACGGACCGCGTCCGTATTTTATGATCTGCAAACTGCAAAAATGATACCGTTGCGTGCATGAGGACTTAGGGTAGGGTCAACATGGAGTGGGCAACAGTGCGCCCAAAATCATACGGGCATTAACAACGCAGTGAAAACCGCGCCAGCGTGCTACCCGCCCTCCCGTTGGCGCCATCTTCCACTGCCTGTACTGACAGGCCGTCAGCTGTGTGAGCACGGCCAGGTCTTTTTAGGCCGCTCCATCTAAATACAACATGTTCCCATTCGCTAACAGCAAGCAGAGATCTTATCGAAGGTGAAAAAATTTAGTCAAACCGTAAATCCCCTTTAAGCAACTTGCCGCACAATGTGAACAAGGCCGACAACAGAAGCAGATCGCCAAGGCGTAATATTACAGCACTGAGCATTATAACACCCCGGAGCGTACCAACTGTCAAGCAGGGGGGGGACCGGTTTCTCCGCAGTACATTTTTCTGTCATTTTTTCACAACATATGTGCACGAGGGCGCTGACATCGCCGCCTGGCTGCCTCAGGACAACTGCTTTTGTGTATTTCCCCTCAGTCTGCCAATGGCCAGCATTTCCAAAGTGCACACACCCCCCCCCCCCCCCCCCCCCCTCCTTTCTTCCCTATGAATCCTGCAAGTCTGCATTCACCTTCAGCAAGCTCCACATGGGAGCAAAGACAAATACAAACAGCACAGGGCCGGGGGTAGAACCTGCACCACAACGCACAGGAAAATGCAGGAAAGTGACACCCTGCAAAGCTGGGATTTAAGGGGGTCATTACCACCTTAACTATGCAAAGGGGGAATTACCATATATTGCTTTATAGGGAGGGGGGTATATGAAGTAGATGCCACAAAGCGGCATGGAAAATTACAGCAATGCATGCAAAGGCGCTGCGGGCATCATGCCTGATACAGGCAATTATAGGGGGGGGGGGGGGTGCACGGAGAAGCCTAAGAACCAATATTGGACTGAATCACCATTCAAAGTTCTAGCGGATGCAATGCAGATAAAACAGTTGGATCTCGCCATCCGCTGCGTCTACCGCAATGCAATGCACCCTACATGGCACATGGACCATCGTAGGGCTTAAGCCTTTCGCCCACATGGCTCAACTGTATCGACTCCCCAGAAATAACGGGGTGACGGTGCCCGTCGGTCGGTATTGCATGAGGGTATCATTATTATAATGGCATATGAGCCGGTGATGTGGACTCACCCAGGGAAGAGGCAGATGTAAGGTCCAGAGGTTGATCTTTATAGCGAATCCCAATGCTGCGGTTGGGCACTGCGATGGGTTCTGGCATAGAACGGGCAAGGTCCTGATGCCCCGGGCTCCCACTCACCACTGGTTGGCTAGTAAGAGAAAAATGATCATTTGTCTGGCAGGATTTCTTTCCTTTGCACGTAGCAGAAGAGAGGGAGCTGAGAGGTTTCCTCCCTCCCCTGCCAATCATCCCCTGCCTGTCTGTATACAGAGGGAGGGCCGGTGGGCAGGCCCCGGGAAGGGGCAGGGACAGAAAGAGCCAGGGTGGGAGAGGAGGGGAGCACATGGGGAGAGAGAGATGCAAGATGGAGAAAGACAGACAGAGGGAGGGAGGCGAGAGAGAGAGAGGACGCAGGGAAAGAGAGGCCAGACACAAAGGAAGAGAATGAAACGCATTAGAATTCCACTATGGACGTGGCCCCATCACAAGTCTCGCCGAATAGTAAAACCACAACCTAATCAAACCTAAGTATTCAGCTTTCCGCCTCGCTGAGTCTGAAAAAGCTGGGTGACAGTCCCTGCTCTGTGGGTGACAGTCCCTGCTCTGTGGGTGACAGTCCCTGCTCTGTGGGTGACAGTCCCTGCTCTGCTCACTAACAGCCATACAAGAGAATTGGGACACACTAACCTTAGTTTATATAAGGTGGTCCTAAAGGGGACCCCACTGTCTACTTGAAAAAGGAAATCCTATGGGAAAAAAATATAGTGATATAAAACCCACAATAATCACCTGATAGACACATGGCCCAATACTCAACCACACGTCCGGTGACTGCGGTGGGAAAGAGTAGGGCTGCTCAGGGGCCACGGTAGTGAGTTGTTACCAAGCCCTTCTTACTCACCATTCAGTCGTCCATATTGCACTGTAGTGTGGTCACCTTCACCTGGATGCTCCTGGATAGTCCTGGATACTGGTGGGGTCTGGATAGATTCTATATGCTCCACTGGAGATGCACGGTATAGGACGTGCACAAGTGCCTATATAGGAGGGCGCCTGAAACGTGTTAAACTCGCTCTGACATCCCTTGTGCCAGCAACAAGTTATATTCATCAAGCTGTGTATATAGGTATCCGTTAAAGTACTGAATTTTTCCCTTTTTAAGACGCATCTAGGTTTTAAAGGATGAAATTCTAAAATATTTTTCATCAGACCTCCAATCTGTATCAGACCCTCAAACTTTATCAGACCTCAGATCAGACACCCAATCTGTATCAGACCCCCAAATTTTATCAGACTTCAGATCAGACCCCCAATCTTCATCAGACCCCCGATCTTTATCAGCCCTCAGATCAGACCATCAATCTTCATCAGACCCCTGATCTTTATCAGACCTCAGATCAGTCCCCCAATCTTTATCAGACCCCCGAATCTGTATCAGACCCCCAAACTTTATCAGACCTCAGATCAGACCCCCAAACTTTAACAGACCTCAGATTAGACACCCAATCTGTATCAGACCCCCAAATTTTATCAGACTTCAGATCAGACCCCCAATCTTCATCAGACCCCCGATCTTTATCAGCCCTCAGATCAGACCATCAATCTTCATCAGACCCCTGATCTTTATCAGACCTCAGATCAGTCCCCCAATCTTTATCAGACCCCCGAATCTGTATCAGACCCCCAAACTTTATCAGACCTCAGATCAGACCCCCAAACTTTAACAGACCTCAGATTAGACACCCAATCTGTATCAGACCCCCAAATTTTATCAGACTTCAGATCAGACCCCCAATCTTCATCAGACCCCGATCTTTATCAGCCCTCAGATCAGACCATCAATCTTCATCAGACCCCTGATCTTTATCAGACCTCAGATCAGTCCCCCAATCTTTCAGACCCCCGAATCTGTATCAGACCCCCAAACTTTATCAGACCTCAGATCAGACCCCCAAACTTTAACAGACCTCAGATTAGACACCCAATCTGTATCAGACCCCCAAACTTTATCCGACTTCAGATCAGACCCCAAATCTGTATCAGACCCCAAAACTTTATCAGACCTCAGATCAGACCCCAATCTTTATCAGAACCCCAGACTTTATCAGACCTCAGATCAGACCCCCAATCTATATCAGACTCCAAAACTTTATCAGACCTCAGATCAAACCCCCAATCATTATCAAACCCCCAATTTTTATTAGAGCTCAGACCCCCAATCTGTATAAGGCCTTAGATCAGACCCCCAACCTTTATTAGACCTCAGATCAGACCCTGAATCTGTATCAGACACCTTAGATCAGACACCTCCAATCCTCATCAGACCTCAAATCAGACCCCCAATCTTTATTAGAGCTCATTCCCCCAATCTGTATAAGGCCTCAGATCAGACTCCCAATATTTATTTGACCTCAGATCAGACCTCCAATCCTCATCATACCTCAGATAGAACAAAATAAATAAATTTACTTACCTCTCCTGCTTAGGATAGCATCTTCCTGCACTCCCCACTCCCTGATCTTCTGCCAGCGCCGCGCAGCACTGTGACCTGATGTCACACAGTGTTAAGTCATAGTTCACGCCTACATGCCATACGTCCTGACACTATACACAGTTAGGACACAGCACAGCGGGTGCCCAGAAAAAGATCAAGGAGCTGTCAGTACAGCCAGTGCTAGCAGCTCTACAGTCGTGGCCAAAAGTTTTGAGAATGACACAAATATTAGTTTTCACAAAGTTTGCTGCTAAACTGCTTTTAGATCTTTGTTTCAGTTGTTTCTGTGATGTAGTGAAATATAATTACACGCACTTCATACGTTTCAAAGGCTTTTATCGACAATTACATGACATTTATGCAAAGAGTCAGTATTTGCAGTGTTGGCCCTTCTTTTTCAGGACCTCTGCAATTCGACTGGGCATGCTCTCAATCAACTTCTGGGCCAATTCCTGACTGATAGCAACCCATTCTTTCCTAATCACTTCTTGGAGTTTGTCAGAATTAGTGGGTTTTTGTTTCTCCACCCACCTCTTAAGGATTGACCACAAGTTCTCAATGGGATTAAGATCTGGGAAGTTTCCAGGCCATTGACCCAAAATGTCAACATTTTGGTCACCGAGCCACTTGGTTATCACTTTTGCCTTATGGCACGGTGCTCCATCGTGCTGGAAAATGCATTGTTCTTCACCAAACTGTTGTTGGATCGTTGGAAGAAGTTGCTGTTGGAGGGTGTTTTGGTGCCATTCTTTATTCATGGCTGTGTTTTTGGGCAAAATTGTGAGTGAGCCCACTCCCTTGGATGAGAAGCAACCCCACACATGAATGGTCTCAGGATGCTTTACTGTTGGCATGACACAGGACTGATGGTAGCGCTCACCTTTTCTTCTCCAGACAAGCCTTTTTCCTGATGCCTCAAACAATCGGAAAGAGGCTTCATCTGAGACTATGACTTTGCCCCAGTCCTCAGCAGTCCATTCACCATATTTTCTGCAGAAGATCAATCTGTACCTGATGGTTTTTTTTGGAGAGAAGTGGTTTCTTTGCTGCCCTTCTTGACACCAGGCCATCTTCCAAAAGTCTTCGCCTCACTGTCCGTGCAGATGCGCTCACACCTGCCTGCTGCCATTCCTGAGCAAGCTCTGCACTGGTGGCACTCCGATCCCACAGCTGAATCCTCTTTAGGAGACGATCCTGGCGCTTGCTGGACTTTCTTGGATGCCCTGAAGCCTTCTTAACAAGAATTGAACCTCTTTCCTTGAAGTTCTTGATGATCCTATAAATTGTTGATTGAGGTGCAATATTAGTGGCCACAATATCCTTGCCTGTGAAGCCATTTTTATGCAACGCAATGATGGCTGCACGCGTTTCTTTGCAGGTCACCATGGTTAACAATGGAAGAACAATGATTTCAAGCATCACCCTCCTTTTAACAGGTCAAGTCTGCCATTTTAACCCAATCAGCCTGACATAATGATCTCCAGCCTTGTGCTCGTCAACATTCTCACCTGAGTTAACAAGACGATTACTGAAATGATCTCAGCAGGTCCTTTAATGACAGCAATGAAATGCAGTTATAAGGTTTTTTTGGGATTAAAGGGGTTGTCCGGGTTCAGAGCTGAACCCGGACATACCCTTATTTTCACCCCGGCAGCCCTCCTGAGCCTGGCATCGGAGCATCTCATGCTCCGATGCGCTCCCGTGCCCTGCGCTAGATCGCGCAGGGCACAGGCTCTTGTGTTTACAATAACACACTGCCGGGCGGTAACTTCCGCCCAGCAGTGTGTTCGGTGACGTCACCGGCTCTGAGGGGCGGGCTTTAGCTCTGCCCTAGCCGTTTTACTGGCTAGGGCAGAGCCAAATCCCGCCCATCAGTGCCGGTGACGTCACCGGGGTTCCTGTCAGCCCCATAGAGAGCCCCGGTACGTCACCGGAACTCAGAAAAATGCCTTTGCCCTGCGCGATTTAGCGCAGGGCAAAGGAGAGCATCGGAGCATGAACTGCTCCGATGCTCATGTCAGGGGGGCTGCCGGGGTGAAAATGGAGGGATGTCCAGGTTCAGCTCTGAACCTGGACAACCCCTTTAAGTTAATTTTCATGGCAGACAAGGACTATGCAATTCATCTGATCACTCTTCATAACATTCTGGAGTATATGCAAATTGCTATTATAAAAACTTTAGCAACAACTTTTCCAATTTCCAATATTTATGTAATTCTCAAAACTTTTGGCCACGACTGTACACTCCATGCTCCCCAGGCCTCCTGCATACTAATGAGGGCTTACATAATAAAAGTACTCATTAGTATTTGCTTTATAAGACGCACTGCTATTCCCCCCCCCCCCCCCCCCCCCACACACTTTCTTATAAGGTGAAAAATATGGTAACTTTTGCCCCCTGATGAACAAGGCATCTTTTTCTGGGGAAACACGTCAGGACAAAGTATGAGTTTGGGACTTATAAACCACAATTTTTTTCAGGGTCACCATGGCAGTGTTGTGAGCTTAGCCCCCGAGAAGTGAGGGCGGGTTCTCTGCTTCTAGGCAGGGGTAGCTGAGGGTCATTGGAAAGATAGAGGAAGAGATCTCTACCTGAAGAAACAACTATTTTTTGGCCCTGACTAGTGTTGAGTGAACTTGCGATTTGCAAGTTCGGCATTTTGGTTTGGGTTATCAAAGAATTCCGTAATGGGTTCTGTTACCACGGACCATAACGGAATTCTATGACGGCATGCACCACAGAAGCCTATAAGAGGCATTCCGTATTGCATTCCGTCATAATAGAAGTCTGTGCTGGCCACAGACTTCTATTATGACGGAATAGAATACGAAGGCTTCCATGGTGCATGCCGTCATAGATTTCCGTTATGGTCCGCGGTAACGGAATCCATTACAGAATTCTTAGATAACCTGAACGCCGAATTTGCAAATTTCACGTTCGCTCAACACTAGTCCTGACCCTACTGCTATCAAGGAAAATGTGACTCCACTGCTATGAAGGTGCATCTGGTATCTATCCTGACCCCACCAGTATCGAGGACTATCCAGGAGCATCAGAGTGCATGTGATTAACTGCAGTCCAATATGGACGAAGGAATAGTGAGCAAGAAGGGCTTGGTAACAACATAGTGCCATAGCCCCTGTGCTGAGCTCCTCTTACTTACTGCAATTACGGGACGGCATGGTTGAGTATTGGGCCATGTGGAGGGTCTTAAACATAAAATTTACCAGGATAGACTTAAAGAACTTAGGGGGGTCATTTATTAATATTGGCGATTTATCCGTCGGTCTTAATACCCCTGCGTTGGCAGCTGATGCGTAGCGGTGAAGGTGCCTAAAATATGCCTAAAATATATATTATATTTCTTAATAAATTACCCCCTTAATCTGTATAGCCTTGAGGAAAGAAGGGAATGGGGCGACATAATCAAAACCTTTAAATATGTTAAAGGTTTAAATAAGGATCAGGAGGGAAGTGTTCTCAATAAAAAGCTAAACACAAGAACAAGGGGGCACAATCTGAAATTAGCTGGGGATCAGGAAATATTATTTTACTGAAAGAGTGGTTAAAGCTTGGAACAAACTTCCAGCAGAGGTGGTCGGGAAAAATCTACAGTAAGTGAAATCAAACCTGCCCTGGATAAACAGAAGGCTATCCGAAGATAAAAAAAAATATCTAAGGGCAGACTAGATGGACCAGGATCTAAGGGAAGACTAGATGGACCAGGATCTAAGGGCAGACTAGATGAACCAGGATCTAAGGGCAGACTAGATGGACCAGGATCTGAGGGCAGACTAGATGGACCAGGATCTGAGGGCAGACTAGATGGACCAGGATCTACGGGCAGACTAGATGGACCAGGATCTAAAGGCAGACTATATGAACCAGGATCTAAGGGCAAACTGCATGGACCAGGATCTAAGGGCAGACTAGATTGACCAGGATCGAAGGGCAGACTAGATGGACCAGGATCTAAGGGCAGACCAGGATCTAAGGGCAGACTAGATGTACCAGGATCTGAGGGCAGACTAGATGGACCAGGCTCTAAGGGCAGACTAGATGGACCTGGATCTAAAGGCAGACTAGATGGACCAGGATCTAAAGGCAGACTAGATGAACCAGGATCTAAGGGCAGACTACATGGACCAGGATCTAAGGGCAGACTAGATGGACCAGGATCTAAGGGCAGACTAGATGAACCAGGATCTAAGGGCAGACTAGATGAACCAGGATCTAAGGGCAGACTAGATGGACCAGGATCTAAGGGCAGACTAGATGGACCAGGATCTAAGGGCAGACTAGATGGACCAGGGGCTCTTTTTCTGGCGTCAATCTTCTATGTTTCTATGGGGTCATTTATTAAACTGGTGTAACGTAGAACTGGCTTAGTTGCTCATGGCAACTAATCAGATGACACCTTTCATTTTCCAAAGGGGCTGTCCAAAATTAAAGGTGAAATCTGATTAGTTGCTATGGGCAACTAAGCCAGTTCTATGTTACACCAGTTTGATAAATTACTCCCTATGTTTCTATCAGATGATAATTGTTATCATTGAATGATATAATTTTAATCTGAGGTTTTATATAATTGGTTTGGAATAAAAATGACTTTATTCCTAGGGATTTCAGTGACAATACTGTATCACCCTGTGAGCGATGAATATCCTCTGTACAGCACTAGTGATTCTGTCATTATCTGCCCCCACCTCTTGTCTCTCTGCCTCGTCTCCTTCTCCGTAATTACAGAATCATTTATGGATCCCTATGTAATTACATAACTGCGCATCACACCCATCATTATAATATACAATGGCTTTACCGGATGAACCGGGCCGGGCGACTCCTTGCGTGGAACGAATGAAGTCACTGGTCTGGAACTGGAATATAATGGGAGGATATAAAACTGAGCGTAAACAGGTCAGATGCCGATGCCCTCCACCCCCTGACATAGTCACACATCATTGCGCCATTTGTTATCTAGCCAGTTTGGACAACTACTATCTATTTGAAAATCCTGGTTCCGCCACAGTCCACAGATACTGTAGTCCTTATTTCTAGTAGTGACATGCAGTGATTGGCTGTAGCGGTCTCATGACCAAGAAAGGGACCGTCAGGTGCCATCGGGAGCCGCAATGCTGGAACGTAGGGAATTTCCAAAGCTGAATGATGTTTCTTTTTTACACCCACCCACCATGATGTTGGAGTTAAGTCAGGCGGTAGTGAAGTGGTTACATCCCTGGTGGTCTATGGTAGTTGATGAAAACATCTGAGGTGGTCTGGGGCAGTGAGGAGTTTAATACCTAATATTTATAAGGGTCATAGGGTATTGAGTGGGTTAATCATAACATCCTTGGTGGACTATGGTTGTGACAAGGTTGCAACCAACATCTCAGGTGAACTAGTGTAGTAAAGAGGTTAATGCTAGTATCCTAGGTGGTCTGTGGCAGTGGAGAGGTTCTCTGAAACCAACAAGGGTGCAAAAGTTATAACATAAAAAGGACTGTACTGAGTGCCCCAGGTCCAGTTCTGAGCACCCACTGGACCAGAAGTATCTGGACCAAGGTAAATACTGAGGCCACTAATTGACCAGCAGCGGGACTGGGAGCAGTGGAGACGGGGACTCAATGCTGGACGTGAGTCTCAGTCTTGGAGAACCGCTTTAGTGCTCTCTGTTACCTGCCAGCTACTGCAAATTACGGAAATTGCCCTGGCTTAAAGGGTTTTTCCAGGATTAGGGTCCATTCACACATCCGCAAAACACGGACACGGGCCATATGTGTTCCGCATTTTGTGGACCGCACATGGCCAGTACTTTAAATAGAAATGCCTTTTCTTGTCCATTTCTGCAGACAAGAAGAGGACACGTTCTGTTTTTTTGCGGAACGGAAGTGCGGATACGGACAGCACACTGCGTGCTGTCCGTTTCTTTTCCGGCCCCATTGAAAATGAATGGGTCCGGATCAGTTTCGCAACGTTGCAGAACGGATCCGGATCCATTTTGTGGACGTGTGAATGGACCCTTACTGTGGTATTTCTCACATAGCTGTTCACTAGTGTTGAGCGAACTTTGTGTTTCAAGTTCGGAGTACAAGGTTCGGGTTATCTAAGAATTCCAGTATGGATTCCGCTACCACGGACCATAACTTATATGGTCTGTGATAGTGGAATCCATAATAGAAGTCTTAGATAACCCGATCCTTGTACGCCGAACTTGAAACACAAAGTTCGCTCATCCCTATTGTTTACCCCATGTACATCTTCCCCATGCTTTATTTTTTTTAACTCTCCTGACCTGTTTTCGCCATGTAAACCAATCCCTCTGGTTTGTTTCCATCTATATGAGGCACTTCCTGTTCCTGTCTCCAACCAACCCCATGATGCACTTCTCCTTCTTCTGTCACAGCTCCTGCCCCTCCCCTAACAACATCCAGCTAGTTTATAGCTCCTCCCAACTATCTAGTTACATAGACACTCCCCTATCACTGGCCCGCCTATGGACATGACATCACAGGAAATAGGAAAAAGCTGCATGGACATGGTCATGTGACCACAGCCCTGAAGGAGGATTGGGGCAATAAAGGTAAAAGAAATACATTACAAAGTGACAGCGGCTTTCATAAAGGATTATTTTAAAGGATATTCATGCGAACCAGAAAACCCCTTTAAGGTACTGCTGTCTGTAGGTCCTTATGTATCACCTCAGGAACATAGTTGCAGGAGGTACAGAGGGGAAAGTCGCTCCTGGACTCTGGTGTCTAAGGGGGCCAAAGGCTTCTCTGCCATAAGAAGACATTAGTCCATCAAGACATCAGTAGTGGTCATTGTTTGGCCATGCCCCTGTGTATTGCCCCGGAGGACGGTGAAGGGGGGGGGGCGATGACGGTGACTGGCGGTGAGACGTACCCGTGTCAATTGAGTAGTTATTAGACGACTTTTCTTCTGGCTGTGACATACAGCCGCTCTGTGTGGTGTCTTCTGCCGCTGAAAGTGACACGAGGGCCACCAGAGGTGGGTCATCAGCTGTCCAGTGTTTTAGGAATTTTTTTTTTTTGTTTGTTTTGGGGGGCAACCAATTTAGGCCAGTGAAATGTGTCATTTAGGAGCCTGGGAAAGCTGGGTGACAAGTCCTCGGCATTCCATACTGGTATATCTGGGAAAGCTGGATAACAACCTGTAGAGCGGCCATGACTTCTCACATAAGGATTGTCACCCAGCTTTTTGGATTCTCAGTAGTCAGAGCTGACTGGTTTCGGTTCTGGACAGGATCTATCGCTGGAGGACTAAGAGATTATTTAATAATTAGTATTAATTATGCAAACTGACCAACTGCCCAGAGCTGCCATTCCCAGTGCCCCCTGAGGACAGGTGCCCCTGGGGCTAACGAAAAACATTCAGCATTATTTAGCAGTGTATGATTTGGAAATTGGACTGCAGTATTATATGGAAACTATATGTCAGTATTATGAGGGCTCTTAAACGGAGTGTTATGTGGACACTGTATATAATTTGGGCACTATATGGCGGTATTACGTGGGCTGGGCTCTTTATAGAAGTATGATTTGGATACTGTATATTTGAGCACTATATGGCAGTATTATGTGGGCTCTTTATGGAAGTATTATTTGGGCACTATATGGCATTATTATGTAGGCTCTTTATGGAAGAATTATTTGGGCACTATATGGCATTATTATGTAGGCTTTTTATGGAAGTATTATTTGGATACTGTATATTTGAGCACTATATGGCAGTATTATGTGAGCTCTTTATGGAAGTATTATTTGGGCACTATATGGCATTATTATGTAGGCTCTTTATGGAAGTATTATTTGGATACTGTATATTTGAGCACTATATGGCAGTATTATGTGGGCTCTTTATGGAAGTATTATTTGGGCACTATATGGCATTATTATGTGGGCTTTTTATGGAAGTAGTATATGGATACTGTATATTATTGGGGCACTATATGGCATTATTATGTGTGCTCTTTATGGAAGTATTATTTGCATACTGTATATTATTGGGGCACTATATTCAGTATTATGTGTGCTCTTTAAGGGAGTATTATCTGGACACTGTATATAATTTAGGCACTAAAAGGCAAGTTTACATGGGCTGGGCTCTTAATGGAAGTATTATTTGGATCCTACATATTATTTGGTCACTATATGGCAGTATTATGTAGGCTTTATATGGAAGCATTATTTGGATATTGTATATTATTTGGGCACTATATGGCAGTATTACATTGGCACTTTATGGAAGTATTATTTAGATACTGTATATTATGTGGCAGTATTATATAGGCTCTATATGGAAGTAATATATTGATACTGTATATTATTTGGGTATTATATGGCAGTATTATGTAGGTGCTTTTAATGAAGTATTATTTGAATACTGTATATTATTTGGGCAATATATGGCAGTATTATGTGGGCTCTTTAAAAGGCTTCCCTGGATCAAAATTGTGGTGGCCTATACCCAGGAAAAGCAATGGATATCGTATTGATGAAATATTTATGGCCTAGCCTGAGGATAAGCCATCAAAATTTCAAACCTAGAAAACTCTTTTAAAGAAGTCACACAATACTGCCATATAGTGCCCAAAAAATATACAGTATCCAAATAATACTCCCTCAAAGAGTCGGACCCCCGCCATTCTGATAGTGATAGCTTATCCTAAAGATAGGACTTCACTTTAAGGCAGTATCATTTGTATATAACATATTTTTTCTCCCTATCTACAAGCCTGCATGAGCGTCCTCCTTGGATCTTTTATCCCCTCTCCATCTCTGATCTACCACCATATATAACCTCCTCCCCCTCACTGCTGCTACCTTGAAGGGCTCATTTCCATGACCATGCGGAACGGGTGCTGACCAATTCATTTTAATGGGGCAAATTATGGTCCCCAATGCACAAAACGGCCGAGCACGAGCCCTAACACTGAGAGAATGGAGGATGGATTTATGTCCGATTCAGCAGCAGCACCAGCTAGGTGAAGGATTTACACATACTCTGCTGGGAGGATATGGTAGGAAATGTTTAATGAAGACTATTTAGAAAGTTTCTTGATTTTGCATTTAGGAAACATATAAACATTTATTTCATAGCATGTGGATTTCAGGAATGGTGTTTTAAGGAACAGAGGGGCTTTTGGGCCCCATCTGAATCAAGGAGCCAGGTGCGGCTGCTTTCTCTGCACCCCCCGTAGCTACCCTGTAAGAACTCTGCTAGTGTCAAAATGTGTGATAGGCAGAGGAAGCACAGGGGCCGACGTGCAGCCAGACGGATGGAGATGTCATTACAGCTATTGCACAATATACTTACATTCCACACATTCCTGGCGGATGATCATACCCGGGTATAAATAGACATGGCCGCTTGTATGTAACATGCTACTGAGACGTAAAAGGTGGCACAGGAGGATCCTTAAATATTCCGGGTGTAGTAAGCCATTGCCTGGTACAGGCTGGGCACTTTGCCTTTAAATATCCTCATACATAAATTGAAAAATATGACTCTAAAGAGGGAGAGCGGCAGCTATAGAGGAAACACATCGGAGAGGCGAAGTCCTCCAACCCTAAGTAATCAATACAGAAAGTGATTCTAATGAGGATACAGGTAGATCATTAATTAAGGTTCAGACGCCAGTAATGGATGAATTACCACAAAGAGAAGAAGTAGGCAGAACAATCCATTTCAACGGTGATTATAGTGACAGCTGATAAAATATCACTAGTGCAGTAACTATTTCAAAGACTAATGGTAAAAACATACTGCTCACTAAGTACAAGCAGATACTTTATACTACTTCCGCTATGTGTAAGAATATACTATAATACTGACCCGTGTGTGTAAGAATATAACTACTATAATACTGTCTCCTATGTACAAGAATATAACTACTATAATACTGTCTCCTATGTACAAGAATATAACTACTATAATACTGCTCCTATGTACAAGAATATAACTACTATAATACTGCCTCCTATGCACAAGAATATAACTACTATAATACTGCTCCTATGTACAAGAATATAACTACTATAATACTGCTGCTATGTACAAGAATATATCTACTATAATACTGCTCCTATGTACAAGAATATAACTACTATATTACTGCTCCTATGTACAAGAATATAACTACTATAATACTGCTCCTATGTACAAGAATATAACTACTATAATACTGCCTCCTATGTACAAGAATATAACTACTATAATACTGCCTCCTATGTACAAGAACATAACTATTATAATACGGCTCCTATGTACAAGAATATAACTACTATAATACTGCTCCTATGTACAAGAATATAACTGCTATAATACTGCTCCTATGTACAAGAATATAACTACTATAATACTGCCTCCTATGTACAAGAATATAACTACTATAATACTGCTCCTATGTACAAGAATATAACTACTATAATACTGCCTCCTATGTACAAGAATATAACTACTATAATACTGCCTCCTATGTACAAGAACATAACTATTATAATACGGCTCCTATGTACAAGAATATAACTACTATAATACTGCTCCTATGTACAAGAATATAACTGCTATAATACTGCTCCTATGTACAAGAATATAACTACTATAATACTGCTCCTATGTACAAGAATATAACTACTATAATACTGCTCCTATGTACAAGAATATAACTACTATAATACTGCTCCTATGTATAAGAATATAACTACTATAATACTGCCCCCCTATGTACAAGAATATAACTACTATAATACTGTCTCCTATGTACAAGAATATAACTACTATAATACTGCTCCTATGTACAAGAATATAACTACTATAATACTGCCTCCTATGTACAAGAATATACCTACTATAATACTGCCTCCTATGTACAAGAATATAACCACTATAATACTGCTCCTATGTACAAGAATATAACTACTATAATACTGCCTCCTATGTACAAGAATATAACTACTATAATACTGCTCCTATGTATAAGAATATAACTACTATAATACTGCCCCCCTATGTACAAGAATATAACTACTATAATACTGTCTCCTATGTACAAGAATATAACTACTATAATACTGCTCCTATGTACAAGAATATAACTACTATAATACTGCCTCCTATGTACAAGAATATACCTACTATAATACTGCCTCCTATGTACAAGAATATAACCACTATAATACTGCTCCTATGTACAAGAATATTACTACTATAATACTGCTCCTATGTACAAGAATATAACCACTATAATACTGCCTCCTATGTACAAGAATATACCTACTATAATACTGCCTCCTATGTATAAGAATATAACTACTATAATACTGCTCCTATGTACAAGAATATTACTACTATAATACTGCTCCTATGTACAAGAATATTACTACTATAATACTGCCTCCTATGTACAAGAATATAACTACTATAATACTGCCTCCTATGTATAAGAATATAACTACTATAATACTGCTCCTATGTACAAGAATATTACTACTATAATACTGCTCCTATGTACAAGAATATTACTACTATAATACTGCTGTAATAGCAAACGCCAGCTTGTGCTCGGACCTCCGGGACACGGATGGTGCAGGATTGCACTCAGACAGCGACAAATGTAAACGATTTCCAGCCACCGGTGTTGGTAAAATCCATTCAGTTTTATTTATTTTCCATTAAAAAGCAGTTACAAATGGTAAGTACAAACCAGGCCTTACATCTCTCTGACGCGTTTCGGGTGCATGTTTTTACACCCTTAATCATAGAGTCACTATAATACTGCCTCCTATGTACAAGCAGGTGTGTAAGTACCACTGTATCAGCCATAGCAGCTGGGGCCCTCGGTAGCAGGGGGCCTGGTCGCCAAGCTCTGCTAATGGCTGATAACAGAGAGAATAAAAGAGCTCCAGGCACAACAACAGGAAGCACTGAGCAGGACCTGCTGTTTATCTGCCAAACAGCAGAGCTGAAGGACCTGTGCTGATGTCACCATGGTGTGATCAGTGCAGAAGGGGCGGAGCTGAGCAGTGGAGAGGTGAATTGGTGGTTAAAGGACTTGTCCCACAAAAAATATTCTGCAGCTTTCAAACCAGCCCCTGGATCTAAATACTGGTGTAATTGCATGTCATTAAACATTTAGCACAGCCACTGAGTTATTCAATAAAATGTATCTGCATAGCGCCACCTGCTGTTTGTTTTTCCTATTTCTGTGTCCAGTTCACTGAGATGGCCGCACATGCTCAGTTTATACCTCCTGAACTATGATAGGGAGAGTATGGACACACCCCCTTAGCTGCAGCGTAAAGGGCACGCCCCCTGAACTCTCAGCCTGAATAGAATCTAGCAGAGCAATTAGAGCAATGGATGAGGAGATCTCTGGATCCATGTGAGGTCCAGGGCTGGTTGTAGCTTTGTTAGAATGAGATTGTCATGTACTAGATGATGCCTGATTTTCTTTTTTACATTACTCATGGGAGAACCCCTTTAAAGACCTGTGCTGACATTATGTGACAAGAGGGGAGCTTTGTGTGGAGAAGCCATGGATTCAGTGTGAGCCAGAGAAATGCTGAGAGTTGTAGTTGTCGCCTCTTATGCCTCCTCCCTGTAATGTCCTCTGATATCACACAATAACAGCCTGGACATGCTGGGAGTTGTATTCCTTTTATCTTATTCCTCCTCCCTGTATTGTTCTCTCATATCATACAATAAAGGCCTGAACATGCTGAGAGTTGTAGTCATCTCTTCTTTTACCTCCCCCTGTAATGTCCTCTCATATCGCATAATAACAGCCTGGACATGTGGGGGGTTGTAGTTCTCTCCTATTATACCTCCTCCTCCTCCTGCCGGGGCCGGCGCTGTTCTACCGCAGGGTTACCTGACCGCTCCGGTGCTCGAGTGGACTGAACGGAAAATCTGCGTCATTCTCCTTATTTTCAGCCTGGACATGCTGAGAGTTGTAGTCCTTTCCTCCTATACCTCCTTCCTGCAATGTCGTCTGAAATCACATAATAGCCTGGATATTTTGGGGTTTGTAGTTCTCTCCCATTATACCTCCTCCTGTAATGTTGTCTGATATGACATAATAACAGCCCGGACATGCTGGGAGTTGTAGTGCTCTCCTGTCAAAGGGAGGCGCCGAGTCTGGAGACCAAAGCAGAGATTTATCTTCCAGTCTGTCCTATAGATTATCCTGCCCACTGTCACCCTAGGACTACTTGATCATATACTTTCAGGGCCCGCCCCATTTGGCAGCAGGGGCCCGGCATATGTATGGTGGCAGTAGTAGACAGACCCCTGCGCTGCGCAGGCTGTTTATCAGACAGTACCGAGATCTTTTCACCATGTGGCGGTTAAGCGTCCATGTATATGGGGTTGCTGGGAGGGATAGCTGACGGCCTAGGGAGCGCTGTGTGTGGGGGGTGACACGACAGCACCTAGGGCAGCTTAAACTTTAAATACGGCTCTGAAAAGATACTCTGAGATCCTCTCCACTAAGTAATAAAAGTTGCTAAATTTCAAGGAGCTTTTTTGGTATTTCATTTTGGAGGAAGTCTTTCTGCTCAGCATACCGCCATGTAGGGCAGATGCCATGAAACACAACCATCCCTCCCCTGGGAAAGCCCAGTCTTCTAAGGCCTCGTATCACGGCCCGCATGCGGCGGGTACGCAATACACTGGCACCGGCCCATGTGCACTCTGCATCACGGATGCGGACTCATTCACTAGAATGGGTCCGCAATCACGGAGATGCGGAACAGAAGCACGGATCAGAACCCCACCCCACTACGTGCTTCCTCTCCGTCCCTCCGCACCGCAGAAAAATAGAACTTGTTCTATTTTTTTTTGCGGTGCAGACGGATCACGGACCCATTCAAGTTAAATGGGTCTCAATCCGTCCCGGCCGCCGCCTGTGCATTGGGGACCGCAAATTGCGGTCCCCAATGCACGGAACGGATGCACAACGTTCGTATGCAAGAGGCCTAAGCCTGAGGAACGCTTCTCTATATTTTTCTGGAACAGACCCCTGTAGACTATAACTCAGTGGACGGCGGAGTTTTCGAACATGGTGACGTCCTTCTAGCACCGCCATCTTCTTTCCTCACATAACACCACAGAGCAGTCGACAATCGCCATCAATAGAACCAGCTCAGATTCGTGTCTCCCTGGTGTTTCTTAAAAGATCCCGCCTGATGACGTCACAGCTTTGCGTAATGCGTCTTAAAGGGATCTGTTGTGAAGAGGTAGCGAGCGAACAGCTGATTGATGTGGTGACTTTGGTATTACATGTCAGCCATTGAAATAAAAATAAAGAGAATTGGTCTCCTCTGTGCCTATCGGTGGTGGTCCTGAACGTAGGACCGCTCCTCTATACGGGACATACAGACAGGAGTGGTCTTCATGAAACATCCCCTATACATAAGGAAAAGTTCTCCAACTTTCTAATATAATCGGTGGTTCCATTTATTTATTTAGCATTTTCAAGATCTCTACTTGCTGTCATTGAACAGAACTGGTCTTGTTTATATCCCTCGTCACGTCCAACCAGCGCAGGTGCCAAGCTCCTCCGTTCTCCAGCAGTGAAAGACACATGAGCCTGAGATTTATGTTGTCCACATCCTCAGTGGTCTACATGATGAACCTCCCCCTATAGCTGCCCCGGGGCTCACATGGATGGGGTTATGGTTAGATCAGTGGCGTAACTACCGGGGAAGCAGGGGAAGCAGCTGCTTCGGGGCCCGGGCTGCCAAGGGGGCCCGACGCCCCGGCAGCGTGTGTGACAGTTTATTTTTAAGTTAGTTAAATATCGTGTTCAGGGCCCCTTCACAGCAGCCGCTAGTGTGATCTAACTTTACTGTCTGCTAAAGTCTCCTGGTCTGGGATTCGAACCCACAACCTCCAATCTATTAGTGAATCAGTGGCAAAGCATTTACCCTCACAGCCATAAAGGCTGCATTACAACTGACTGTTAAAAAAAAAAAAAAAAAAAAATACATCTATACACATGACAGCTGCCCAAACACACCTAGCACTGCTATATCTGTATATGACAGCTGTCCCTGCACACTCAGCTCTGCTATATCTCTATATATGACAGCTTCCCCAGCAAACCCAGCTCTACTACATCTATACACATGACAGCTGCCAAAACACAGCCAGCTCTGCTACATCTATACACATGACAGCTGCCCCCAACACACCAGGCACTGCTATATCTCTATATGACAGCTGTCCCAGCACACTCAGCTCTGCTATATCTCTATATATGACAGCTGCCCCAGCAAACCCAGCTCTACTACATCTATACACATGACAGATGCCTAAACACACCCAGCTCTGCTACATCTATACACATGACAGCTATCATATATAGAGATATAGCAGAGCTGAGTGTGCTGGAACAGCTGTCATATAGAGATATATCTGAGATACTGCTATATCTGTATATGACAGCTGTCTCAGCACATTCAGCTCTGCTACATCTCTATATATGAGCAGCTGCCATGTGTATAGATGTACACTTAGCCAGCTATAACAGTAGAAGTCTCATATTTTTTCAGCCAGCATCAAGGCAGCTCCTATGGTCTAGTGGTTAGCTGCTCTGCCTCTGAAGCAGAAGGTCGTGGGTTCGAATCCCAGCAGACTCTTTTCTGAAATACAAGCACTGACTCCATATAAGGAGATACAGGGCGGGACACAATACAAGGCGGGACACAGGAAGAGGCTGCATCGCATCGCTGACATGGAGGTAAGTAGAAGTGTTTATTTTATTTTTTTTAATACCCACTGTTACTGCCATGGGGGGAGCGGAAGGCACCTGATACTGGCACATGGGGGGGGAGTGGGGTTGGCACCTGATACTGGCATGGGGGGGGGGGAGAGAGGCACCTGATACTGGCAAGGGGGGGGGGGAAGGTGAGAGCTGAGAGGCACTTGATACTGGCACTTTTTTTGTGGTGGTGGTGGGGGGGAAGATGGCACTATGATACTGGGACATGGGGGGGAGGCACCTGATACTGGCACCTGGAGGGGAGAGGGGGGGTTGGCACTTGATACTGGCACATGGAGGGGGGGAGGCACCTGATACTGGCACATGGGGAGGGGGGAGGAAGAGAGGCACTTGATATTGGCACTTTTTAGTGGGGGGGGGGGAGATGGCACTATGATACTGGGACATGGGGGGGAGGAGAGAGGCACTTGATACTGGCATGTGGGGGGGGGGGGGGGGGTTGGCACTATGATACTGGCACATGGGGGGAGAGGCACTTAATACTGGCACTTTTTTGCGGGGGAGATGGCACTATGATACTGGCACATGGGGGGAAGAGAGAGGCACTTGATACTGGCACATGGGGGGTGGGAAGGAGAGAGGCACTTGATACTGGCACATGGGGGGAGATGGCACTATGATACTGGGACATGTGGGGGGGGGGAGAGGCACTTGATACTGGCACATTATTGGGGGGCATTATGGGGGACACTAGGCTGGCAGCCTATCAGAGGCCGGGCACTGAGGGGCATCTACTGGGGCACTATATATGGGGCATTTTATACTGGTACATTTTGGGGGGCACTAGCAGGAAGGGGGAGAGGAGCACTATGGGGGAATTTACTGGGGGCACTATATAGGGGTATTTTATACTGGCACATTATGGGGGCACTATGGGGACATTAGCTCAACTGGGGGCATTACAAGGGTGTATTTTTTGCACTGTCACATTATAAGGAGAATTATTACTACTGGGGGGGCATTATGGTGGGTTTTATTACTCCCCCATGGTATGACCCCCTAGTAGCAGCACCAGCCTCTCCCTGCTTTGCTATCCCACTGCCCCTTCTCCAAATCCTTATTATAAAATCTTTCTCATTAGGATAAAACACAACATCAGCTCCGCCGAGCCCCCGGCCAAGTGTGGAAGTGGCGTCCGAGATCCCCAAGGGCCGAGCCAAGTAACTGTAAGTGTTCATGTGGAGTATGTTTATGTTATGCACATATAGCCTACACTGTGCCCCACAATATACAGTATACCGCTACACTGTGCCCCACAATATACAGTATACCTCTACACTGTGCCTCACAATATACAGTATACTGCGCCACACAATATACAGTATACCTCTACACTGTGCCACACAATATACAGTATACCGCTACACTGTGCGACACAATATACAGTATACCTCTACACTGTGCCTCACAATATAACGCTACACTGTGCCACACAATATACAGTATACCGCTACACTGTGCCACACAATATACCTCAACACTGTGCCACACAATATACAGTATACCGCTACACTGTGCCTCACAATATACCTCTACACTGTGCCACACAATATACAGTATACCGCTACACTGTGCCTCACAATATACAGTATACCTCTACACTGTGCCACACAATATACAGTATACCTCTATACTGTGCCACACAATATACAGTATACCGCTACACTGTGCCCCACAATATACAGTATACCTCTACACTGTGCCACACAATATACAGTATACCGCTACACTGTGCCACACAATATACAGTATACCTCTATACTGTGCCACACAATATACAGTATACCGCTACACTGTGCCCCACAATATACAGTATACCTCTACACTGTGCCAAAGGAGTGGGGTTTACACAGGAGGAGGGAGGTGCGAAGCGCGCTGAGGGGGGCCCTTACAAATATTTGCTGTGGGGCCCAGTCACTTCTAGTTACGCCCCTGGGTTAGATAAAAGGGGTGTACTGCCAGTTTTTGGAGGTAGGGCCTCATGGAAGATGTGACGCAGAAAGGCGCACCAGGGCACTCCGCAAAGCCTCACTATATATACTTTCTGGGGCAAGTTCATGGCAGCATCAGGGCACAACGTCTAAGTACCAAGAGAACTTAATAAGATCGAGTGTCAGGCATCCTGTGATCGTGAGGCCTGGGAGCACCGCCATCTGTCTGATATAGATTCCGGGTCTCTAGGTGGCCGCCATATGACGGATCATATTGCTGAGGAGGGAACAGATTGCAGGATAACATTCACAGCCATTATAAGTGCCGCTCACTCGTGCACTGAGGGTGGTGGACCATGGATGGCTGCAGTTCTCGGATGCGTTTTTTGCTCTAGTTGTGCACGTATCGGGTAATTATCCCAAATCAAAGACAGAACGCGTTAGCCATATTTCGAATTTATTTTCCTGATGTACTTGGCGATATTATGTTACTCAAGGTTGGCGTTAAAACAAACCAAATCATCGCATCTGAGAAATTGTGCTCCCCAACAGAGATAGTCCGGAAAGGGGATGATAGGAGGTCACTTATAAAGTCGTGTTACCCACGGTCCTAGTTCTGGTGAGGCGTGATGTGTTTTCCAATATATGCACACATTACTCAACCATCCATTAAAACAGCTTGGCCAACAACGACCAGCAGAGTGATGTCAAGTGCCCCCATAATGATAGCTAAACAACCACACCCAATAAAAGGGAAAGTGTCCCCACACTAATCAGCAGATAGTGGCCATAATACTGGACCAGCAGAGCATGCCCATCATGCTAGACCAGCAGAGTGTGCCCATAGTTGTACACCAGAAGAGCTTGCCCATAATTATAGACCGGCAAAGTGAGCCCATAGTTGTACACCAGATAAGCGTGCCCATATTCATAGACCGGCAAAGTGAGCCCATAGCCCTATCCCAGCAGGGCATGCCCGTAGTCCTAGATCGGCAGAGAGTGGCCATAGTCCTGGACCAGCAGATCATGCCCATCATCCTAGACTAGCAAAGTGTGCCCATAGTTGTAGGCCAGAAGAGCGTGCCCATAGTTGTAGACCAGAAGAGTGTGCCCATAGTTGTAGACCAGAAGAGTGTGCCCATAGCCTTAACCCACTAGAGTGTACCCATTGCCCTAACCCAGCAGAGCTTGCCCATACTCCTAGACTAGCAGAGCATGCCCATAGTCGTAGACCAGCAGAGTGTGTCCATTGTCCTAGACCAGAAGAGCGTGCTCAGTCATTAACCAGCAGAGCATGTGCATAGCCCTAGACCTGCAGAGCATGCCCATAATCCTAGACTAGCAGAGCATGCCCATAGTCCTATATCGGAAGAGCGTGCCCGTAGGCATAGACAAGCAGAGTGTGCCCTGAGCCCTAGACAGCAGAGCATGCCCATAGTCATAGACCAGCAGAGCATGTCCATAGTCACAGATGAGTAGAACCGTTGTCAAAGCCCAGCTGAGCGTGCCCATAAGCTTAAACAAGCAGAGCGTGCCCGTAGTCATAGACCATCAGAGCATGACCATAGTAAGTGCAGTGCCTCCAAAGTAAGTGATCAGCCATAATCAGTGACCGTCTTATACATAAAACTAGACCCTCAGAAGATCAGTACACTGCTCCCCTGAAATACTCTGTGCTGCTTGGTAAACTCTGCACCTTCTACTGTGTATATCTCAGCCTGTGACCTCCCATTTGACTCCATACCCCCTCCAAATCATATGAAGCCTCCCACATATTCAGGACACTCCCCTCCTAAAACACTCTGTGCTGCTGAGGACCAAGCCCACTTGTCACCATACTCCTCCTCACATCATGACACTGCAGGCCTCTTCTCACTACCATGACTCGAGTAGACAAGAGGTTTAATGAACTCCTGTAATACTCTGTGCTGCTGGGATACAATGCTTCTTCTGTCATCACTCATTGCAGCACAAACCTGACTGACATCACACACATCAGTCACAGCACAACGTACAGGTACGGCAGATGGTGGTCTGGATCAATGTCACAGATGAAAAACGTAAGGCTGATACATGGAAATGGATAATCGCATATTGCATATACTGATATATGTGACAGCTGGGTTAAAGGAACTGTACTGTGGCTGTATTCTCCCACCTTCTACTGGTCCAGGGGCCCGCTCACAGACAAAAGCTCATTAAGCATTCAGCTATGTCTGGGGCAGCTTCACGTTTCTTATCTTGTGTTCCCAGTTTCCTCCCTCCGTGTTATAGTCAGGAAATCACAAATAACCAGAGAGACATTATATAAACTGGAAAACTTACCTCCAGTCTCACACTGCGCCAGACCTAGTCATCGTGCCCTGACTGACGGGCAGTCAACCGGGTCACTGGCCCATTGGGCTGAACTTTTCCTATCAAGTCGTCCACAGGTCATAACATTCTACAGTTTACATACAAAATAAATCCAGATAAAAAGCGATTGAGTTACTGTGTAGAAACATTTCTTATCCTGTACTGACCTGGAGTTACATCCTGTATTATACTCCAGAGCTGCACTCACTATTCTGCTGGTGCAGTCACTGTGTACATACATTACATTACTTATCCTGTACTGATCCTGAGTTACATCCTGTATTATACTCCAGAGCTGCACTCACTATTCTGCTGGTGGGGTCACTGTGTACATACATTACATTACTTATCCTGTACTGATCCTGAGTTACATCCTGTATTATACTCCAGAACTGTACTCACTATTCTGCTGGTGGAGTCACTGTGTACATACATACATTACTTATCCTGTACTGATCCTGAGTTACATCCTGTATTATACTCCAGAGCTGCACTCACTATTCTGCTGGTGCAGTCACTGTGTACATACATTACATTACTTATCCTGTACTGATCCTGAGTAACATCCTGTATTATACTCCAGAGCTGCACTCACTATTCTGCTGGTGGAGTCACTGTGTACATACATTACATTACTTATCCTGTACTGGACCTGAGTTACATCCTGTATTATACTCCAGAGCTGCACTCACTATTCTGCTAGTGGAGTCACTGTGTACATACATTACATTACTTATCCTGTACTGATCCTGAGTTACATCCTGTATTATACTCCAGAGCTGCACTCACTATTCTGCTGGTGCAGTCACTGTGTACATACATTACATTACTTATCCTGTACTGATCCTGATTTGCATCCTGTATTATACTGCAGAGCTGCACTCACTATTCTGCTGGTGGAGTCACTGTGTATATACATTACATTACTTATCCTGTACTGATCCTGATTTGCATCCTGTATTATACTGCAGAGCTGCACTCACTATTCTGCTGGTGGAGTCACTGTGTATATACATTACATTACTTATCCTGTACTGATCCTGAGTTACATCCTGTATTATACTCCAGAGCTGCACTCACTATTCTGCTGGTGCAGTCACTGTGTACATACATTACATTACTTATCCTGTACTGATCCTGAGTTACATCCTGTATTATACTCCAGAGCTGCACTCACTATTCTGCTGGTGGAGTCACTGTGTACATACATTACTTATCCTGTACTGATCCTGAGTTACATCCTGTATTATACTCCAGAGCTGCACTCACTATTCTGCTGGTGGAGTCACTGTGTACATACATTACTTATCCTGTACTGATCCTGAGTTACATCCTGTATTATACTCCAGAGCTGCACTCACTATTCTGCTGGTGGAGTCACTGTGTACATACATTACATTACTTATCCTGTACTGATCCTGAGTTACATCCTGTATTATACTCCAGAGCTGCACTCACTATTCTGTAGGTGGAGTCACTGTGTACATACATTACTTATCCTGTCACATAATTCATCTATCTAATCTTCATAGTGACCATAATTATAATAACTGAGAAACTTACAACCATATAATAGTGAACTGCTCCTGTTAGAACAAATCATCCCTTTCAAGAGGGTAATTTTACATAATTTCTTGTTTTTATTTTCTTTTTTACTTCAGAACTATGGAAATTCCAGAAAATTGCACAACTGTGAAAGAATGTACAGAATACAGATGACTTAAAGTTGTGCAAGGAAACATGTAATGTCTGAAGACAACTGAGGTAGAAATTTGCTTACAATGTGTGTACCAGACACTTTTTTCAAGTCTCTTCATCATGCTTTGAGACAAAGTTCCTGTACCCTGATACCTTTCTTCTGTGCGCTCTATCGCCTCCTGTACATTGTATAGTTTGGCTATAACAGTTAAAGAAGGGTAGTCTTATATTACTGTTCCCTATGCACAAGAATATAACTACTATAATACTGCTCCTGTGTATAAGAATATACTATAATACTGCCTCCTATATACAAGAATATAACTACTATAATACTGCCTCCTATGTACAAGAATATAACTACTATAATACTGCTCCTATGTACAAGAATATAACTACCATAATACTGCCTCCTGTGTATAAGAATATAACTACTATAATACTGCCTCCTATGTATAAGAATATAACTACTATAATACTGCCTCCTATGTACAAGAATATAACTACTATAATACTGCTCCTGTGTATAAGAATATAACTATTATAATACTGCTACTATGTACAAGAATATAACTACTATAATACTGCCTCCTATGTACAAGAATATAACTACTATAATACTGCTCCTATGTACAGGAATATAACTACTATAATACTGCTCCTATGTACAAGAATATAACTACTATAATACTGCCTCCTATATACAAGAATATAACTACTATAATACTGCTCCTATGTACAAGAATATAACTACTATAATACTGCTCCTATGTACAAGAATATAACTACTATAATACTGCTCCTATGTACAAAAATATAACTACTATAGGGGGGCGGAGCCTGACCTTGGAGCTGAATGGCTGCTTGTTGCTGAGCTCCTCTTCCCGGCAGCCGCTGTAACCCCTATTATAGGCTATTTTCCTTGCCCAAATGGGGAAGACTAACAAGGGACGTCACACAGACGCAGCAGAGCCGAACGTGGTTCGCTCCAAACAGCCAGATATGGAGCGGTTCCTAAAGAAACAACCCAAGACTCCCACCTTGGAACTTACCAAGATGGCACCGCGGCACTCTGAAGCAAAGGATGGCTCGAAGGCAGGCAGCGCTTCGGATGTTTCGGACCGCAGACCACCGCGCAGAAACACTCCTTTCTCCAAAGCTACCCTCAGGGACCTGCTGGAAACTGCCCTAGCGCCTCTAAAGAGAGACCTCGAGGAGATAAAAGAAGACCTTTGCCATATTGGGCACCGAGTAGTGTCGCTGGTGAACGCGCAGGAAGCCATCATGAAACATGAAGGCCTGACTTGCGATGCCTTACGAGTGTACAGAGACCTGCTGAACGATGCCCTACTTCGCACTGAGGACCAGGAGAACCGGGGTCGGCGTAGAAATCTCTGCATACACGGCCTACCGGAGTCCATAGCAGCCAAGGCGCTGGGCACAGTAGCACAAGAGATCTTCTCCTCACTGCTAGGCCCGGAGCGGGCATCCTTGATTACGGTGGAACACATCCATCGGGCCTTGCGGCCTAAACCCAAACCTAACGAGCCGCCACGAGACGTGGTGTGTGGCATACTCAGCTATGTGGACACCGCCGCTGTATTGAAAGCTGGAAGGGAATCGGAGCAGATC
Organism: Bufo gargarizans; assembly: GCF_014858855.1. Classification (NCBI taxonomy): domain Eukaryota; kingdom Metazoa; phylum Chordata; class Amphibia; order Anura; family Bufonidae; genus Bufo; species Bufo gargarizans. Next base: position 151,507 of record NW_025334648.1, on the reverse strand, counting down.
CTGTATGGTGAGACACCCATCTTATTTTTTCAAGACCTGGCCACGTCTACCCTTGCTAAAAGACGCATTATACGTCCACTACTAGAAGCACTTAAGGCCTCAGCCATCCCATTCAGATGGTTATACCCCTTTGGCCTGGCCATACAAAAAAAGGCAGGCAACTGACAGCGCGCCTTCCAGAGGATTTAAAAGCCATCTGGGGCCCCCTTGGTATTGCTCCTGTGGATGTACCTTAATGGATGCCAGCTGACCAAGGCGCCCTCCTACCAACGCCCCCAAGTGTCGAGTCATGGCACCGGGTATCTCCTAGCAAGTCAGAGAAGCAAGGGAAAAGTCGCTCTCAAGCCTTCAAGACCTGACTCTGCCCTGTGAGGGGTTAAACCCTCTCTTGTCCACTAATAGGCTGTTCGCCATACGGCCTCTGCCGATTCCGAGTCGGATTGTTCCTATCTGCCAGAGGCAGAACGTATCCGGCCTTTTATGATTCCTAGCCTTTTTGCAGGGGTTACACATACGCCCTCATGTTGGTTTTAACACCGATTTCTCCCTCCACCCACCTCTTGCTGGTCCCACAGGAGCTCCCCCCTGACAGATCCCGGCTGGTAGCCGTAATGAGAAAGGATCTAAGATGTCTCGGGTGCCAGGTGGGACCAGATGTTTTGATTTATTGTATGTCAACTACCTTTTTTGATTTTCCTTTTTCTATCCCTCTGCTTCATTCCTCCCCCTCTACCCTTCTACTCTTTGCTCGGATGCCCAGACCTGATTCCATCATGCGACCAGCTAAAAGGTCTTACCCACTTCTGGCATGGCATCTATTGTAATTGCATTATTAAATGCCAGGGGTCTGAATGAGCCATGTAAGAGATCTGAAGTGTTATCTCTACTCCAAAGAGACGACGTCTCAATTGCGCTCCTTCAGGAGACCCATTTTAAAACGGGGAAGCTGCCGACTCTGCCCTCTAAATTGTTCACGCAATGGTTTCATAGCACAAACAGCACCGCTAGCAGAGGTGTCAGCGTGGCAATCCACAAACGTCTACCCTCTAAGCACTACTTAGTGTCCTCGGACCCGGAGGGTCGCTTCTTATTCGTGAAGGGATCCATTGCTGACACACCTGTCACCCTTGCCAACCTCTATGCTCCCAATAGGGGACAGACCCCTTGGCTTGTTCAGACTCTGTCACAACTATCTGCTTTTAGAGAAGGTATGTTCATATTGGGTGGGGATTTCAATGTGACTTTAGAGCCAGCCCTTGACTCATCCTCCCAGAAGTCAGAAACTTCTCATAGGCTTCTCCACCGATGGCAAACTGCGTTGAAGAAATTACAGGTTATTGATGTTTGGCGTACTATGCATCCCTCTAGCAGGGACTATACCTTCTATTCTAACGCTAAGACTTCTTTCCACAGGTTGGATTACATATTTTTATCATCCCCCCAGGTTCCCCAGGTGCTAGATACTAGGATAGGTAACATTACGTTGTCAGATCATGCCCCTGTTTTTTTACGCTTATCTCTATCCTCCCTACCCAGAAAAGAACGGATTTGGCTTCTCAATGAGACTCTGATCTCTGACCCCGTAAACGCAACAAAAATATCCAGACTTATGTCAGAATTCTTCTCTCTCAACTCAATAGGAGATCCTCCCCCATCACCCTCAGTTTTGTGGGAAACACATAAGGTGGTAATTAGAGGTGAACTAATAGCCCTGGGTTCACATATCAAAACAAGACGCTCCCAAGCGGTGTACGACCTGTTATCACGTATAGCACGTCTGGAACTGACCCATAAACAATCACAGTCTAGAGCTGTGGCTGCGGAATTGGTAGAGGCTAGGACGGAACTGAAAAACATGCTTAATTCCAAATCTGCTAAACTTATATTCCGCTCCAAATTTAAAGCATATGCTCATGGGAACAAAGGGAATAAGTTGCTGTCCGCCATGGCCAAACTGTCATCGCCAGTTCTGTGAGAAGATCTGGCAGACGTTCTTCTCTACCTCTTGTATGATGTTCTTTGCTTTGGTTTCACTTTCTCATCTCCTTTCTTTCTGCCAGGTGTCACTTATTTTGACTAATCGTCTTCCTTTATAATCCCTCCCATACTGCCTAACTTTGCGGTTTATACTACTTCCTGGATGAGGTGTTCACTGATGGAGGCTGCTTCTGCTGTTTGATCAGATAAGTCATTTACTTTATTGTGTTTCCTTGCTGGCTTGATTCTAGGTGACCCTGACTCCGTTCGTATTAAGTGCAGGGAGCCGGTGGTCGTGTCCCCTCACTATTATAGGGTTTTCAGGTGTCACACAGTATTAGGTACGCGGGCATGCAATCGTCTACCATACAGACCCTTGCATGTGCATAGCAGTCAGGGAGAGCTCTTAGGGTTTTATAGGGCTCACCTATAAGCTCCTTAGTTTGGGATCAAGCCAGTCGCTTGTTTATTTATTCTATTCTATGTTCCAGCTATCTGCTAACTTCATCCGTGACACAAACAGCGCCGAGCGGACTCCTTTATCCCGGCAATTAAAGATGCAAATGGCAATAAACACAAATCAACCCACGACATAGCAAAAGCCTTTAGTGCTTATTATGCTGATCTCTATAATCTCCCTACACCTATCCGCCCTGATCCCAAGACAATTGGGCAGACCACAGATGAATTCCTCTCTACTCTCAAGCTGCCTCTGTAAATCCTCTCCAGGCTTCCCAACTAGTAGCCCCTGTCTCAGAACTAGAGATTACTAAGGTTCTCTCAATACCCTCCGACAAAAGCCCAGGCCTAGATGGCTTCCCAATTTCCTATTATAAGACCTTTAAAGAAGTTCTGATCCCGCATTTCCAATCACTATGTAATTCTCTTATGTCTGGAGGCACACTGCCCCCTCAGTAATTGGAAGTGCATATATACATAATCCACAAAGAGAATAAAGACCCGCTGCAATGTGGCAGTTATCGCCCTATTTCCTTGCTGAATGCGGATGTTAAATGGTGGGCATATTGGCTTATTGATAGTGAACAAGTGGGATTTGTGCGAGGCAGACAGGGCTGTGAGAATATGATACGCTTGCTTCATATTATGGAGTGGGCTAAGAAGAAGTCCATACCCCTGGCCTTACTGAGCAGAGACGCGGAGAAGGCCTTCGACAGGGTCGGTTGGCATTTTATGTCACGGGCCCTGTCGAGGTTTGGTTTTCCAGCTCCGTTTATCGCTGCTATCTTTACTCTGTATTCAGCCCTCTCTCCCCATCCTTTGCCATTTATAATGGTACAAGACAGGGATGCCCCCATCACCATCTCTCTTTGTTTTAGTTATGGAAACTTTGCTCTGTAGGATCCGGCAGGATCCGGCTGTTGTAGGCCTCACCATTCACTCTCAGACCCACTTGACAGCCGCATTCGCAGACGATTTATTAATATTGACAACCAATCCGGAGACGTCCTTCCTCAGGTTTTTGTCCATCATTGAAGAATTTGGCTTTGTTTCCAATTTCAAAATTAACTATGGTAAATCTATGGCCCTTAATGTCACTTGCCCCAGCTCGGTGAAAGCTTCTCTACAGCAATCTACCCCCTTTCAGTGGGTGCCAAGAGATATTGTGTTTCCAGGAGTACATATACCTGCACAGGCGAAAGACCTATTCATTCTTAACTACACCCCCCTACTAACGTCTGTTAGGAAACATTTGCAGTCCCTTAAGCTCCCGTTTCTATCATGGTGTGGAAGGAAGAGTTACCTTAAGACCTTCATTACCCCAAAATTTCTGTACCTCTTCCAGGCGTTGCCTATATGGCTGCCTCTTTCCTTTTTTACTGAAATTCGCCGTGTCTTCTCACTTTTCTTGTGGGGCAGTCGTCCCTCTAGGATTGCATATTCAGTATTGGTCGGGGAGAAGAGATTTGGCGGTTTTGGCCTACCCGATCTGCGTCTATATTATACAGCTTTCCAATTATTCCGTGGGATATCCCTTCTCAATGATCAATATGATGCATCTTACGTGCGCTTAGAACGCTCCTTGATTACTACCAAAGAGAGTCGGATCCTCTGGGGTATCTCCCCCTGTCCAACAGGTGGCTCTTCCTTCTCACCCATATGGTAAGGTATGCTAATGGAGTGGGCCAGGCAATACAAGTCCAAAGTAATTAAATTCCCAAACTCGAATGCCACTCTCCTCCTTACAGTTCTACATACATCCAGAGGCACGGGAACCCTCAGGGTTATGGCCTCTTTTAGGAGATGTTCGCCTAAGTGATATTCAGACCCCAGTCGGTAACCTTGACTGGAATATGATCTGGAACAACTCCAGAGTCAAGAAGTCCTCCTTCCTCCCGGTATTTGCCTTACAAAAAGATATCATAATACTCAAACTACCTACTTCAGATAACTCCGGTCCTCTCTCCTGGTTAGATAACCGGATTGCGGAAACGCAGACACTTACTAAACCGCTTTCCACGATATACAAGGAGTTACTCTCATCCTCACCCCCTGATCTGCACTTCCTTAAAGGTTGGGAGGTTGAACTCTCCACCCGCCTCTCTGATTCAGAAAAAGCTATCAAACTCTCCCACTCGCACGGTTTTAGCCGTTGTATTAAAAACCCAGGAAAATTCCTACAAGCTGCTTACCAGATGGTACAAATCCCCCGAACTTATGCATAGACTCAACCCTGAGATTTCGAGCTTGTGTTGGAGATGTGGAAAAGATGTGGGCTCGCTCTCACACATCTGGTGGCATTGTGAGAATATCATTCTGTTCTGGTCACACATTGAAAAATTGATAAATGAGGTCTGTGATACTCGGGTCAAATTGGACTCTAAATTAATCCTGCTCTGGTGTCCAATGAATCGCTCACTCCCTCTAAATCTGACCTCCCCACCATGCTTATCACAGCAGCAAGACTGCTTATCCCGCTGCTCTGGAAGAACACTGAGTCCCCATCAGTACTGATGTGGAGGGACAAGGTTGATCAGATCTACAGGTTTGAAGAGCTGGCTCACTGGGAAACTTACACACGCCCCCACTTTCTCAAGATTTGGTCTTCTTGGAAAAATTATAGAAGGTTTAAGTAAAGAGTAGAAGGGTACCTCCCCCCCCCCCATACTACTTTCTCTTTTTATTGGCTTTTATCTCTCATATCTCTTATGTTTAAAGATTAGCCCCACCACCGGCTATGCATGTGGCATGATGGTTTGGCTTATGTAGTCCGGCAGACTTGATCAGTATCTAGAGAGAGCTCTGCAGCCTTTTAACAATGGAAACCTGGTCAAGAAAGTAGCTGTTATAGTGATATCTCATGTGTACTAGGCCTTAGCTAACTTGTGGCTGCTACATACATACAAGACGGCTACGACTAGACACATGTATGTTTTAATCTAGGAGCTTTATGTATTAGATGCCTTGATGTCCAGCGTGTGGATTGTTTATGTGCCTTTAGTCATGTTACAAGTACCTCTTATGTTTTTATCATTACTTGTATTGTAGTACAACCTGTCATCCCATTATGTACCTCATGTGCCTTTATACTTGAACTTTTGTACTTTGTACCATGCATATTTGTGTTGTGCACATTATTTTTTATATTATGCAGATTCTAAAAGGAGTTGGATCCTCTTAGCACGTATTTCTTCTGCTCAATAAAAATATCTTTGACAAAGAATATAACTACTATAATACTGCTCCTATGTACAAGAATATAACTACTATAATACTGCTCCTATGTACAAGAATATAACTACTATAATACTGCTCCTATGTACAAGAATATAACTACTATAATACTGCCTCCTATGTACAAGAATATAACTACTATAATACTGCTCCTATGTACAAGAATATAACTACTATAATACTGCTCCTATGTACAACTGCTCCTGTGTACAAGAATATAACTACTATAATACTGCCTCCTATGTACAAGAATATAACTACTATAATACTGCCTCCTATGTACAAGAATATAACTACTATAATACTGCCTCCTATGTACAAGAATATAACTACTATAATACTGCTCCTATGTACAAAAATATAACTACTATAATACTGCTCCTATGTACCAGAATATAACTACTATAATACTGCTCCTATGTACAAAAATATAACTACTATAATACTGCTCCTATGTACAAGAATATAACTACTATAATACTGCCTCCTATGTACAAGAATATAACTACTATAATACTGCTCCTATGTACAAGAATATAACTACTATAATACTGCCTCCTATGTACAAGAATATAACTACTATAATACTGCTCCTATGTACAAGAATATAACTACTATAATACTGCTCCTATGTACAACTGCTCCTATGTACAAGAATATAACTACTATAATACTGCCTCCTATGTACAAGAATATAATAGTAGTTATATTCTTGTACATAGGAGCAGTATTATAGTAGTTATATTCTTGTACATAGGAGCAGTATTATAGTAGTTATATTCTTGTACATAGGAGGCAGTATTATAGTAGTTATATTCTTGTACTTAGGAGCAGTTGTACATAGGAGCAGTATTATAGTAGTTATATTCTTGTACATAGGAGCAGTATTATAGTAGTTATATTCTTGTACATAGGAGAAGTATTATAGTAGTTATATTCTTGTACATAGGAGGCAGTATTATAGTAGTTATATTCTTGTACATAGGAGCAGTATTATAGTAGTTATATTCTTGTACATAGGAGCAGTATTATAGTAGTTATATTCTTGTACATAGGAGCAGTATTATAGTAGTTATATTCTTGTACATAGGAGCAGTATTATAGTAGTTATATTTTTGTACATAGGAGCAGTATTATAGTAGTTATATTCTTGTACATAGGAGCGGTATTATAGTAGTTATAGTCTTGTATATAGGAGCAGTATTATAGTAGTTCTATTCTTGTACATAGGAGCAGTATTATAGTAGTTCTATTCTTGTACATAGGAGCAGTTGTACATAGGAGCAGTATTATAGTAGTTATATTATTGTACATAGGAGCAGTATTATATTAGTAATACTGCTCCTATGTACAAGAATATAACTACTATAATACTGCTCCTATGTACAAGAATAGAACTACTATAATTGACATTCAAACATAAAAATCAGAAGACTAGGTACGGTGCACATATAAATACTTTGTGTTGGTGACTTCTCCTCTGCAGTGTAGTTTCTATATACAATGTAAGTTATATGTTGGGAAGTTTCCGGCATCACTTCTGTCCTGACCTTGTGTTCTTGAGGAAAATGAGTCAAAGCCTAAAAATGTAAACTAAGAAAGTAAACATCGAAGAGTTTTATTTTCACTTATCCAGATGCTTCACAGGAAACTAAGGTCAGATCCTTCACTATGTATGATGCCTGCCCTACTGTGGACCTAACAGATCCCCACTGGATGATTGCAAAATATGGAGGAGTCAAAGTGCAAAGAGGTATCTCCCAAGAAAGAGAACTGTCTCGCCTGCGCCACATATTGGAAGTGGCTTCCTTTCAAAATCCAACTTTCCAACAAGCCTTGAGATTTGAAAAGGGAATATACCCACCAGAGAGCACCTGATCATTGGTTAAGATGGCAAGGAAAGGAGATACAGTCCCTACTGGAAGTGGGCAGGGAAAACTGCTCCAGTGTGTGCACCTTTGCGCAGTGTGTAGCTCAATCATCACAGCCAGAGCCCTGGTACCAGAGCAGCCAAACGGGAGAGAAGATGCCACAAGAGAAGTGATGGCTGTTCTGTACATGTATATAAGTTATATTTGTTACAATTTAATAAGAGTGTCAGCAGTTCTGACCATGCAAAACTGCTGACAGCACTATTAAGAAGCCAAAGAGAGTAGGACGATGTACATTAGACATTCCCCCACTATCTGCAGGGGCGTGAAATAAATTGTATTACACCGAGCGCTGCTCAGACCCTATTCCTGGCAAGAATTAAGGGTAGGAGGTGGGGGTTGGCAATTTTCTTCCCACTTTACCGTAACTGTAAAGAGAAGGTTACTTACCTGCTCCCGGCTCTGGCTCTCCGCTACTTCTTCTCCAGGCCTGCCACGCTCTGCTGAACTCGCTCTCTGTAAATATCCGGTTTGTCCAACTCTCCTTATGGGGTCATGACAAATGGTCACATGATGTAGGGGAATCTGATCAAACCAGATGTTTACGGCGAGGGAGCCCAGTGGGGCATGGCAGGCCTAGAGGAGAAGGAGTGGGGAGCGTGCACCGGGAAGCAGGAAAGTAATCTTCCCTTTACAGGTCTGGTAAAGTGGAGGGATTTGCCAACCCCTTTAAGGCTAGGCTCGGCAGACTGAGGAAGATTTGGGCAGAAAACGGGATGTGGCAGCTTGTGTACGGGTGGATCGGAAGGAATAGATGTTAGGCTACTTTCTCACTAGCGTTTTTCTTTTCCGGCATAGAGTTTCGTCCTGGGGGCTCCATACTGGAAAATAACTGATCAGTTCAATCCCCATGCATTCTGAATGGAGAGCAGTCCGTTCAGGATGCATCAGGATGTCTTCAGCTCAGTCTTTTTGACTTTTTAGGACGGAGATAATACTGCTGCATGCTGCGGTTTTAGCTCCGGCCAAAAAAACTGAACACTTGCCTGAATGCTGGATTTTTTTCCATAGGAATGTATCAGTGCCGGATCCGTCATTCAAATTGCCGCATTGACGGATCTGGTATTCCGGTCTGCGCAAGCGCAGATCTTTAAAAATGTGAAAAAATAAAATATCAGATACGTTTTGCCGGATGACTCTGGAAAAACGGATCCGGTATTGCAATGCATTTTTCAGACTGATAAGGCCTTCTGCACACGACAGTTTTTTTCCCGTTTACGGGCCGTTTTTTGTGTTCCGTATACGGTCTGTATATGGAACCATTCATTTCAATGCTTCCGCAAAAAAAAAACAGGATGTACTCCATATGCAATCCATTTCCGTATTTCAGTTTTTCCGTTCCGTTGAAAGATAGAACATGTCCTATTATTGCCCGCAAATCACGTTCCGTGGCTCCATTCAAGTCAATGGGACCGCAAAAAATGCATCCGTATGTCTTCCGTATCCGTTCCGTTTTTTCGGAACCATCTATTGAAAATTTTATGTCCAGCCCAATTTTTTCATTACTGTATACTGTATATGCCATACGGAAAAATTGAACCGAAAAATGGAACAGAAACGGAAACACAACTGAAACAAAAAACGAAACACTGAAAAAGCCATACGGTCGTGTGCAGGAGGCTTAAGGACATGCAGTACTTTTAGTCCGGCGGCCTTTCGCCGTGCACTGCCGTGCTGCACCAGAGCTCCGCCCCCGCCACCATTATAGTCAATGGGGACGGAGCAGCGGTCCGGCGGCATTGCAACATAGCGGCAGGACGGATCCGACAGGGTGAACAGCCTGTCGGAATCCGTCCTGCCACTAGTGTGAAAGTAGCCTAATTTAGTCTGAAAAATGCCTGATCAGTCAGAAAAAAAGACATACAGTTTGCCTGATCAGGCAGGCAGTTCAGGCAACGGAACTGCCTGCCGGAGTCAAACAGCGCAAGTGTGAAAGTACCCATGGGCAAATGAATGTTCAGCAGTCAGACTAAGGAGATTATCATACCTGCAGACAGAACAGAGGGGGAGGGCTACTACTGCTGCAGTTACCTTACAGACAGAATGATCTCAAATTTGTATAAAGGAGGAAGAAAAATGACTAATCAGAAGAGGACGATAGAAAGGGGGAAATGAAGAAATCTGAAATAGTAAAACTTCATAATCTTCTGGTCACATCGCATTGTATTTTTTATAAAAAATACTTCTGCAATTTTACTCCTCCTACACGGAGTAATATAATTGTTTGTAGCCGATTTTGTTATTCTAGAAACTTTGTGATTTTTCCATGAATTAAAAAAAACAACTTCTGAACTACATTTTGTAAGGATGATGAAATCTCGCTCAAAATATAGAATGATGACATTATAGTGTAATATTTCCACAGGAGAGGCTGCGGCTTCATCCTGGGCAGTGGGGGAGGTCAGTCAGGGCCCGGGCAGGAGTATCATGGTCATGGGTTGAGTGCGATGTGATCAGCTCACTTCTCTTTTCTTGAGTTTCTATTTTCACTCTGAGCATGAATCCTGTCACTGGTTTTCTAAGGAAGTATTCCGGAGAAGAAAGATTTTTGGGGGATTTCAGGGATAATCATTTGACTAATTTCAGTACCGTAATTAGTGCAAGACTAACCTCATGCACGCGGCCGTTGTTTTGGTCCGCATCCGAGCCGCAGTTTTGGCGGCTTGGATGCGGACCCATTCAATTCAATGGGGCCGCAAAAGATGCGGACAGCACTCCGTGTGCTGTCCGCATCCGTTGCACCATTCCGCGGTCCCACAAAAAAAAAATAACGTGTCCTATTCTTGTCCGCGCTTTGGCGCGGCAGTTACATTAAAGACTGTCTGTGCCGTTCCGCAAATTGCAGAACGCTCACGGACGACCTCTGTGTTTTGCAGATCTGCGATTTGCAAACTGCAAAATACACCACAGTCGTGTGCTTTAGAAAAATCCTCAGGATTTATGGATTACAAAAAACGCGATGTGGCGTGGATGTCCAGACTTGGAACTATTTTTGGTGAAAACACCCCGATAGATTCAGAGACACGTAATATTAAGGACCTGAAACTAAAGATTAGGGATCTGCTTAAAAAACGCACCAAGGTCTGGTGGAATAAAGCGGCCCTGGAGAATTATCTGCAAAAGAACATCATCCCTAGGGAACTTAGGATTCAAGTCTTCCCAACTCTGGAGACGGCTGACGCCACCTTTGTCTCCAGATGGGAAGAATCTTTGAATAAATGCTCTACAACCTTGATTGAGCTTTTGATTGGGTCCGACCGTAAGTCACTGGAGCAGATCGAGAGAGACGTGGATGCAGTGAGAGAGAAACTGCAGGAGTTACTTACTAAGGAGGAATTTGAAGGCTTTGATAGAAAATTGGAGGAAGATCTCTGTGCTTGGGAGAAAAATGTACAGGATTTGAAAGCTAGAAAGTTCCAGAGAGATTGGGCTGACTTTCAGAATAAAAAAGTCTATCGTTGGCAACAGAAACGTGAGAGGAGTGGCTCTATTACCCCCTCTCTATCAGGGACTTCAATTATCTCGGAGGAATCATGTGGAGATCATTTTTTCGAAGCACAGGGGGTGCTGGAAGATGGAGTAGAACGGGCAATGCGCCCCTACGTGTCCAACACCCCCGCATCCAGAAGACAAACCAGAAATATGAATCAGATCGGAAAGAGGCACAGGAGGAATTAAAGGTAATTAATCTATCTACACATGTGTTGACTAAATCACAAGATAGATGTACTTCAAAAAGGTCTCACATTTGCTCCCTCTAGCGGCTTTGATCTTTTCACTGCAGTGAAAGATCTTGAATTATTTGAGAGAAAGCTTTTATTAAAAAAACATTTCAGTAAAAAAAACAGGCACACCAGAGTTTCGATCAGCCATGGAACAACAAGCTCTGGAGGACCTGCAGTCTCTTCTGGACGAACAGGAAGAGCTTTCTTCTCCCAAGCTACCCATGCATCTGTGCCACCGCTCACAGCTATCCCCCCCTCGCAACATTTGTCCTACAGTCGACATCTTTGTTAAGTTAGTAAAGAAGGAATTTAAATCTCTTACGAATAAAGTCAACCATCATGGGGCCAGCGTCACGCAAAGAACTGCGCGGCTTGAGGGATGTTGTGATTAAACTAGCGGACAAAGGGGGTAATGTGGTGTTGTGGCCGGCACAGATGTATGAGAGGGAAGCTTTTAGACGGTTACATCAGAAGGATTGCTAAAGACGGTTGGATAGCAACCGAACCATCAAATTCAAAAGTGAACTTGATTACATATTTGTCACTGTGGGGAGTGGGGAAAACCCCCTATGGTGCAATAACTGAGGTTGCAACACCAGATAGCAAGGAACAGGGAGCAGGTCACCTCCTAATGTAACCCTGAGCTCTCCCTAGACTCCTAGCACATGAGCCGCCTCAGAAGGTAAGGGGGCTCATGCTTACCAACCTAGGACCCTGCTATCCCTGCTACGCCCTAAGCCTGATGACAGGGCAGAGAATACCTGTGCATCCACGACACGGATGACAGGCGTCTCCAGAGGCCCAGTAGCTGACAGGATGCAAGGCTATGGGTGAAGTAGTACAGCAGGTATGTCACACAGCAACATAACAATGCTATCTACACTTACCTGCCACAGCCGAGATGGACGGAGGCTCTAGGCTGGGAAACCCACAGTCTTGACTTCGCTTAACCCCCTCCAGGAAAGCACGCCCCTTCCGGAGCCGCCCGTCACACACCACAATCAAACCTCCAAGCAAAACCCACACCATAACTACATACACCAGGTGGGGGGGAGGAATGACAGAAACACACCGGAGGGGACAACAGACACAGCAAAGGAAACAGAATAATAAATAAGGGTGACCACAGGAGGCTCCAACACACCAAGATATAAAGAGGCCAGAGGTCACACCCACCACACACACCTTAACCCCGTGCATACCAAAATGGAGAAACACCACATCCAAGGAAAAGTGCCTCACATGCAAACCACGTTGCCAAAGGCAACCGCATGTGAAGACACAGAGTCACGAGCTAATCACGGGTCGTGACAATATTACAGTCAGGGGTGGTTAATAACATACTTACACCAAGACTGAAAGATGGTCTGGTTGTTGACCACCCAATAACACCCACATTTTATCTGCTACCCAAGGTCCACAAGCATAAGATCAACCCCCCAGGAAGTCCGATTGTGTCCGAAATAGGGGGTCTTTGTGAGCGGGCTAGTCGGTTTGTGGATTTTTACCTGAGGTGCTGTGTGGAGACCCTGCCATCCTATGTCAAGGACACATCTGATGTCCTTAGGAAGTTCTAGGATAATATGCTTTTTGTCACTTGTGACGTAGAGGCTCTCTACACGTCGATATGCCATGACCACGGGATCTGAGCAGCCAGGTATTTCTTACAAATGACGGACGGATCTTGAACCGGATCTGATACAGTTTGTCATTAATATTCTGGACTTTGTACTCAGGCATAATTATTTTATTTTTAAGGATCACCTCTTCCTACAGCTCCAGGGCACGGCTATGGGGGCGACTTGTGTGCCCTCTTATGACAACTTGTTCCTGGGGCTGTGGGAAAGAGAGATATATTGACGATATCCTGTTCATTTGGCAAGGTCCTCTGGTGGAACTCAACGGCTTTATTCAACAACTTAACATCAATGATTTAAATATCAAATTGACATGGAAATACAGCCGGGAATATATTGAGTTCCTGGACATTCTGTTACGCAGGGAGATGGATGGCAGGGTCTCCACAGACCTCTTCAGGAAACCTACAGCAACACATGCCTTATTACATGCGAATTCCTCTCACTACCCGCAGACAATCAAAGCCATAACTATTGGCCTGTTTTTAAGATTACGTCGGATCTGCTCCAGTGACGAACGCTTTGAGACCCAGTCTGAAGACCTCTCCAACAGATTTCGTAATAGGGGTTACAATCAACGTGGCATTAGGAAAGGCTATTCAAGAGCAAAATCCTCCTCCAGAGATTACCTTCTGGGGAGTAAAAAGATTAGTGTACACCTCTTTTCCATTGTGAGTGCCCTTATTCGATCTTGGGGTGTACGCTTTCCACGCATACGCTGGGCGGGCGCGTCATGTAGTGCTCCGTTATAGCTCATCTCCCTGGCGACCGATGTGGGCGGTGTCTTGCGCCTCGCGTCATCCAGTACGTGGATGACGCTGGGGATAAAGTAAACACGCGTGGCGTCAGTCGCGGAGAGATGAGTGGCGCGTTATGATGACGCGGCCCAACTAATCATGCCGGACATGTGTCAATGATCGACTCCAGGTGTGATTTTAATATAAATACCCTCTTTTTAGCTTACCTGTTTATGCCTCCTGATGAAGCCAGTGGGTTGGCGTAACGCGCGTTGGGGCACTAGCACATCGGGAGCCTCGGGTCACCAGTCCATTATGGGTAATTGATTCAAGCCATTAGTTGCTTATACAGTACTATGTGGTGTAGCTTATGCATTCATGCTCTGTTGTGTGGATTAGTTACTATGTATTTTTGGGCAACTTTGGCATCGGGCTATGGCTCCCGTTTCCCTACTGTCCCCACACACCGCAGGATATCTGTGTTCATATATGTAACATTTGTCCTATTAAGTTCAAATCTTGCATTTCATTTGGCTGCATATACACATATTGTTGGCTGGCATCATTTACCATATTTCCCTTGGACTCTTGACCTGTAGTTGCTCCTGTGTGGTCTCTACTACCAGCGGTTTAGGGGTGAAGGGGTCCCTGTGGCCTCCTCTCCCCTTGTTTTCACCTATGTTATGTATTTTTACATTAATAAATAGGTTTTTTTATTAGTGAGTGCTGTTATAGGAGTTGTACCATATGTGTCTAGGCCCTTTCTATTATCTTTCTGTTATATCTGAGGTATGTGTTGGTTCTATGTAGACACCAATCAGCCATAACCACCTGCCTAATACAGTGCTACATGGCCCCATACGTATCAAGCTGCTGTGCCCTCTGTGATCCGACATCTTTTTATCACCAGTAGTCATTTTTCAGCAATCTGCTACAGTTGCTCTTCTGTGGGATTGGACCAGAAGGTCTAGTCTAGTCTAGATGTCTGCTTCCCTATTAGTCTAGAGTACTGGAGAGGTGGATGTTTTCTTCCCTGCTGGTCTAGGGTAATGGAGAGGTGGATGTCTGCTTCCCTGGTGGTCTAGGGTACTGGAGAGGTGGATTGTGTTCTTTCCTGCAGGTCTAGGGTACTGGAGAGGTAGTTGTATGCTTCCCTGGTGGTCTAGGGTACTGGAGAAGTGGATGTCTGCTTCCCTGGTGGTCTAGGGTACTGGAGAAGTGGATGTCTGCTTCTCAGGTGGTCTAGGGTACTGGAGAAGTGGATGTCTGCTTCTCAGGTGGTCTAGGGTACTGGAGAAGTGGATGTCTGCTTCTCAGGTGGTCTAGGGTACTGGAGAGGTGGATGTCTGCTTCTCAGGTGGTCTAGGGTACTGGAGAGGTGGATGTCTGCTTCCCTGGTGGTCTAGGGTACTGGAGAGGTGGATTGTGTTCTTTCCTGCAGGTCTAGGGTACTGTAGAGGTGGATGTCTGCTTCCCTGGTGGTCTAGGGTACTGGAGAAGTGGATGTCTGCTTCTCAGGTGGTCTAGGGTACTGGAGAGGTGGATGTCTGCTTCTCAGGTGGTCTAGGGTACTGGAGAGGTGGATGTCTGCTTCTCAGGTGGTCTAGGGTACTGGAGAGGTGGATGTCTGCTTCTCAGGTGGTCTAGGGTACTGGAGAAGTGGATGTCTGCTTCTCAGGTGGTCTAGGGTACTGGAGAGGTGGATGTCTGCTTCTCAGGTGGTCTAGGGTACTGGAGAGGTGGATGTCTGCTTCTCAGGTGGTCTAGGGTACTGGAGAAGTGGATGTCTGCTTCTCAGGTGGTCTAGGGTACTGGAGAGGTGGATGTCTGCTTCTCAGGTGGTCTAGGGTACTGGAGAGGTGGATGTCTGCTTCTCAGGTGGTCTAGGGTACTGGAGAAGTGGATGTCTGCTTCTCAGGTGGTCTAGGGTACTGGAGAGGTGGATGTCTGCTTCTCAGGTGGTCTAGGGTACTGGAGAAGTGGATGTCTGCTTCTCAGGTGGTCTAGGGTACTGGAGAGGTGGATGTCTGCTTCTCAGGTGGTCTAGGGTACTGGAGAGGTGGATGTCTGCTTCTCAGGTGGTCTAGGGTACTGGAGAGGTGGATGTCTGCTTCTCAGGTTGTCTATGGTACTGGAGAAGTGGATGTCTGCTTCTCAGGTGGTCTAGGGTACTGGATAGGTGGATGTCTGCTTCCCTGGTGGTCTAGAGTACTGGATAGGTGGATGTCTGCTTCCCTGGTGGTCTAGGGTACTGGATAGGTGGATGTTTGCTTCTCAGGTGGTCTAGGATACTGGAAAGGAGGTTTCTGCTTCTCTGTTGGTCTAGGTAGGAAACTGGAGAGGTGTATTGTGTTTTTTCCTGCTGGTCTAGAGTACTGTAGAGGTAGATGTTTTGTCTCCCTGGTGGTCTAGGGTACTGTAGAGGTAGATTTTTGCTTCCCTGGTGGTCTAGGGTACTAGAGAGGTGGATGTCGGCTTCCCTGCTGGTCTAGGGTACTGGAGAGTTGGATGCTTGCTTCTGGTGGTTTAGGTTACTGGAGAGCTTGATGTCTACTTCCCTATTGGTCTAGCATGGTAGAAGTGTTGGTGATTGTATCAGGTGCCCAGGCTTGTATTGAGCTGTGCACTGATTTCTTTTGTTACTATTTATTTTGTGTATGTTGCCCTGATGTGGTTATTCTTCTTTGTCTCCTGGGTATGTGGTATCACATTCTATTCTTATGTGTCACCAAAATTCTTGTAAATAGGAGCATCTTATAAGGAAAGTGAAAGCAGTTTGTGGTGGTCGGCCACGAGGTGTGCCAAGAGAATTTGTTGAACACAGTCCTTGAGTTGTAGGGTCTGGAGCGCAGGCTCAAGCCTCAGCTGCAGAAAGTGCTGCAAGTATTGATGCACGTAGAGCGACGGCTACATCACTGACCGACAACAGGCTGGAAGAAACATTCACCTGCGACACAAGCCGGACGCAGCGCCTTGTCTTTGTTGCTTCAGTAAAGCAGTGTATCGTACATTGGAACCATTAAGCATGTGTGCCTCTCACAGGGTTGTGCTGAACATATTACAACCAAGAACTGCATCCTACTGTAACCGTCAACTTACCACCCTGCCAAAAGCTCACAATTGCTTACTTCCTTTGTAGTCCAGGGTAGTATTATACCTGGTGGTCTAGTGGTTCATCAAGCCCAAAAAAAAATATACAATCTCCCACGTTGGATTTGCTTCTCACTGCAACATGTGATAAGGCTCCTGTGAATGCACATGCATGCAGTGACGGGACCATATCAGCCCTAGCTCCACAGGGCCACCGACTAGATCAGGGGTCAGGAGCCTCGCTCAATCCAGCGGTTGCGAAACTACAACTCCCAGCACTCTCTACTCACTTCTATGGGAGTTCCAAGAACAGCTGAGCCAGTTTCCATGCTGGGAGTTGTAGTTTCACAACAGCTGGGGGCTGCTGACCCCTGAACTACATAGACGAGATGGTTACAGAGCAGATGATGCAGTCACATGGCTATCTATCATGTAGGGTCATGGAGATGAACTCACACGTTTATTTTGGGCAGGGATTTATTTATTTTTCTCCTCTGGAAAATCCCTTTAAAATGAAACCAAATATTTCCATAATGAGTAAAAGAACATAACACGGTCTATACTTTTTTTTCTTTGCCATTTTCACTTTTATTTTCAGTTTGTAGTAGATGGAAACGGTTTCAAGCTGCTGTTGATGGACCTGTTGCCCCCAATACATTTGGAAGCTCATATGTTGGGAGTCCATGCCATGTATGCAAAATAGCTCTCCTCTCATGTCCGCAAAACCAGGCGCCAATCCGTAGACCGCTGATTCAGGGTTCACCGAGTTAAGACCCTCATATGAGAAAGGACGGAATATCTGGTATATGGGGGTCTCCCAATCTTTGGGGGTCACAACAGGCACCAATCCGTAGACCGCTGATTCAGGGTTCACCGAGTTAAGACCCTCATATGAGAAAGGACGGAATATCTGGTATATGGGGGTCTCCCAATCTTTGGGGGTCACAGCTGTCGGACAAGTTGACCACGTTTTCTGGGAATTAAATACTGACAACGTATCCACCCGTGTGCTGTCCGCATCCGTAAGTCCATTCCGCGGCCCCGCAAAAAATAAAATAAATAGAACAAGTCCTATTCTTGTCCGTTTTGCAGACAAGGATAGAATATTTGTGAAGGTGTGAAAAAAATGGCTGCGGACTCTCAGGCCGGTAGCAGTGTTTTGCGTATTCGCAATTTGCGGTTGGCCAAAACAGCTACGGCCAAGTCATTAAAGGGGTTGTCACATCACATACATTGGTGGCACACTGCCAGGACGTGCCACAGTGTCTGACAGGTGCAGGTCCCACATCACTATCCCCCATTCACTTCTATAGAAATGTCGAGAATAAACGAGTGCTTAGCTATTTCCGGAATTCCCACAGAGATGCACAGTAAGGTAGCCGCGCTTGTGCGGTGCGCTCTCCATTCACCATTATTTGACTTCTGAAAATTGCCAGGAGTGATCGGAAAAGGCAAAAGGACAACTTATCCACATACGTAAGTGGACCGTCACACTGGCTCTAAAAAGCTCAAAGAAACCCTTCGGCGCCATCTAGTGTACGATGCGTGAATTGCAGCACATTACCAGTAAGCAATACAAATCCATGGGAAACCCTAATACTGTGGCATTAGGCCTTACGTACTGGGCCATATCATATCGCCATGCCATCCACAGAGGGACATGGGTCCTTACCGCCCCTCCTTAGACAATCAAGCAAGCGGGTACTCTTCCTCCTGGCCGCCATACTCCTGGCGCACGCTGCGCTATGAGTGTCAATACAACCACGTGACCCGTCGGACCGCACAGAAGACGACTGATGCCAGGAGAGCTTAGAAACATGCTGTCATTTTTATTACAAAATATACAAATTTCAATCTTCCAGTAGTTCAAGGATTGGTTTCATACACACAAGAAGCTGGTAGGTGCCCGCTGGCACCGTGCTGGGCACAGTGGAACGTAACAAGGATCTGACTGCCCGCACCACATGGAGCATGACAAATACACTGATGCATTTCTGTGGTAGCGCTCTTCTGGACCATGATGGGCGTTGCATTTC
The DNA here is from genome assembly GCF_014858855.1 of Bufo gargarizans. Lineage (NCBI taxonomy): Eukaryota > Metazoa > Chordata > Amphibia > Anura > Bufonidae > Bufo > Bufo gargarizans. The sequence continues at coordinate 132,681 of NW_025334648.1, read as the reverse complement.
TCACCTTTGACTTGCTCAGAAATCTCTGTGAGTCTGGCAGGAGCAGAGGCCGCCTCTACACAGAGACGCTTTACTGCATTTTCAGTCAGCGCCCCCTATGGTCAAGCAGAGCACAAGCATCCTGACCCCAGAGACAATACATGACATTACGTAACAGTCGTGCTGTACAGTAAAATTCCTGTAATCCACCATTATTGGCTGCTGGATTATCAGATACTCTCCGGACGTTACCAGGAATCACTGCGTGCGCTGGAAAGGCTTTCTCTTTGGTACAGAATATTTAGGAATACCCACTGTTCATACAGTATAAGCGGTAAATATGGCGCCATCTTTATCTTTTCTGGGGCGTGAATACCATGTTGTCACATGTGTCTGAACCCACCAAATCCACACGACACCCTAATAACTGGGATACTTACAGCCATGATTTCAAGAGCCCTCCTGTTAGGAGTCAGGGGAGGGACTGATCTGTCCCTGACTGGCACTTTGGGAGCAGAGAGGGGGAGGAGGTGATCTGTCCATAACTGGTACTATGGGAGCAGAGAGGGGGAGGAGGTGATCTGTCCATGACTGGTACTAGGGAAGCAAGGAGGGACTGATCTGTCCCTGACTGGCACTTTGGGAGCATGGAGGGGGGTGATCTGTCCATGACTGGTACTAGGGAAGCAAGGAGGGGGCTGATCTGTCCATGACTGGTACTATGGGAGCAGAGAGGGGGAGGAGGTGATCTGTCCATAACTGGTACTATGGGAGCAGAGAGGGGGAGGAGGTGATCTGTCCATAACTGGTACTATGGGAGCAGAGAGGGGGAGGAGGTGATCTGTCCATAACTGGTACTATGGGAGCAGGTGATCTGTCCATAACTGGTAGTATGGGAGCATAGAGGGGGAGGGGGATGATCTGTCCATAACTGGAACTATGGGAGCAGAGAGGGGGAGGGGGATGATCTGTCCATAACTGAACTATGGGAGCAGAGAGGGGGAGGGGGATGATCTGTCCATGACTGGTACTAGGGAAGCAAGGAGGGGGCTGATCTGTTCATGACCTGCACCTTGGAAACAGTGAGGGACTGATCTGCCCATGGACTTGCACTTTAGGAGCAGGGAGGGGGAAGAGGTGATCTGTATCTGCACAGCACTATGGAAGGGCAAGTTTTAAAGGGGTAATCCTATCTACTAAAGTGCACTGTGCCAGAACACTATGGTCTTGGGCGGACCCCACCCTCTCAAGTCAATGCTCCAGCCATGGAAACCATTTTTCCGTGCCTGTATCCGGCTACGGATTAGTCCGTTCATCTCGGCTTACAGGTCTGAAATGGAATAGTTTGTATAGCGCCACCCACTGCCCTACACTGGATGGGATTTTGAAGTGCTACATACATGCAGAAAGCATTGTCTCTATGAGTCGGCCCCTAGAAATCTAAATAATAGGCTGAATAAACTCCCCCTAGTGGTGGCTGCAGGTACTCAGCCCATTATGTAAGTCTGGGGATAGATGGGGATCTGGACCTCTAACCTCTATAAGGGGATATTGGGAAACCTTTCATTTTAGGCCTAGCGGCGGTGATGCTGGACTTAGCGGTCGTACTGCCTAGCAGCCCAAACATCAGGAGGCACTGATTACCACAAGCACACGGCTATATTACAGTTTACTGAACTGTGCTGTGGATTGGACGGATACACTTAAAGGGGTTGTCCAGATTTAGAAAGACACAGCTGATTTCTGACAGATACAGCGCCATACCAATCCGCAGGTTGTGTCTGGAACTGCAGCTCAGCTCACTGATGTGGACGTGCCTGGACTGCAGTACCACACACAACCTGTGTATGAGGGTGGCACTGTTTTTTTAAGCTTCCATGTTTTCTAATCCGGAATCATCAAAGTATAAAAATAATTAAAAAAAATAAATCATAAGTAAGAAAAGTCAGATGAATCACATGGAAATACAGTATAATACAATCATTATGGTGCTTGCAAGAGGAAAAAAAACATATGGCATAAAATGCCAGCAGCATCCATCACCAATGCAATGGCCACGCGGCTCCAAAGGTGAGCGCAACTGACCCACTGCTGCCTTACCGTAAATTACCCCTACTGGAACGCCCCCTAATGTATACTGCATGCTAGTACAAACGGCTCCGAGCTGCTGGACTCCCACCCACCTGATCTTACGCCGAGCCTGCCTCTGCAGCTAGAGAAGTAGTGGGGGAGGGGTGCTCACCAATAACAGTCTACTGAGCAGAGCCCACCCTGCGCACATGCTGCCGGTCTGTAGTGCATAAAGTATGGGAGATATGGCTTTGAATAGATGCTGGGACGTCAGCCATGTTGTCAGGTTGTGTTCAGCAACTCCAGCAATGCGCCCACCGCTCCGAAGTACCCCTGAAATGAAAGATGACGATACAGGTTAGGCTCCGCGCTCAACAGCCATCCCCTAGTTCTGGGGAAAGCCAGGTTGACGGACAATATGGCAGACATTCGCTTTATGAATTATTTGCTAGCAGACTGCAATGAAGGCCTAGATGCAGGGACACCCCCACCCACAACTGGTGACGCCCAAAGGACCTTCTGGCAATTAATTCATAAACTTCTAGTAGGAATTTTAGAGGAATATGAAAACCATACTCCAGAACTGGCATTACATGGGGAATGCAAGTAGTTACTAAAACAGACAAGTCAGGAGAGGCGACAGGTGCCTTAAAGGGCTGCAGCAGCTTTCTTCACTTGTGCATGCGCTGCAGCATATACAGTAACAGCGTCGCAGAGTATTTCAGCTAGTGAATGGGATGAAGCTGCAATACTCCGCTCAGTCGCTACGAAGTAGACGGCCTGCAGGTCCACAGAGCAAGGTGAACATAGAAAAAACTGCCACACTCGCACAAGCACAAAACAGCAGACTGGTAGGGGGCTCGGAGAGTCAGACCACCACCCACCTGATATCCTGAACCCGGAAAAAAAACTTCAAAATAACCCTCTACTAATGCGACACAGACATTAGGCCCTAACAAGTCACCTCGTGCTCCAGGAAGAGCGCTTTGAGCTGCCCCTTGGACCAGTAGTCCAGCGCGTAGGCCAAGAGCTTCATGGAAATGGTATTAATCCTGAGGAAGTTGCCCACGAATACCACGCGGCTGATGTTCTGTAGGAGGTAGAAGGACAGAAGAGTCACATGTGTGCACCATAAGTGGAAACTAAGGGGTGGTGGTGATCTACTGAGGTCGGATCAGGAGACAGACGACAAACAGTAGTAGGAATGTTATACTACTGTCTCACCACTAGAGGGAGGACCTCCGGGACAGGACGAGGGGACTTCTGCTCTTTCATAGCCCTGTACAATGCTGCTTGACTTAGGTCTACAAGGCAGCACTGTAAAGAAGCTGAAAGCTCAGAGCCAAGCGGCAGATCCTCCCCAGTGCCGACATTCACTGTCACACTATGAAAGTACCAGACACAGCGGCAATGTGTTTGACATGGAACAGAAAATACCACCTCCTCCGCTTCATTGTCAAGTGGCTGCAGCAGGAACCTCCCCACTCTGCACATTACCTTAACTCCCTCCCGTTCCTCCTCCAAAAATGGAACGGATCAGCCATGTCCTCCTCCTCCTCACTGTCTTGTGTGTAGCACTGACTAGCGCCTGCTGCAGGAGCCTTCCCCCCTCTGCTCATGTATCAGCCCAACATGGAATTGATCAGCAGGAGCTCCACCATGTCCCCCCGCCTTCTCCTTACTGGCTTATGCCTGACTGCAGCAGACCCTGCCCAACAGATCTCCAGGAGAATAACCTTGCTGCCATGGTGGTGGGATTACCAGGTCCTCCCCACCAACCTTGGGCTAATGTTCCTTAGATGGAAAATCCCTTTAAGGCTGAGTTCACACCAGTTATTTGGTTGGTGATTTCCATCAGTTATTGTGAGCCAAAACCAGTAGTGAAGCCTCCAGAGATCAGGTATAATGGAAAGATCTGCTCCTTTTCTGTGGTTTTGACCAAAACCTGGTCAGAACTGATGGAAATAACTGAAGTGTGAACTCAGCAAAACCTCGTGCTCTGAGCATCAGAGTCTGTCTCACAGCCTTGTTACAGCACACACGTCCTAAAATCCCACATTATACTGCAGTCCTGTGCTGGAGATGTGCCAGATCATCAGACCTTCTAGATTAGCTCATGCTGGATTAACAGAATTTGTCCAATAGTGAGAGGTTCACCTCGTTCACAGCACACATCCTGGCTAAGGAGCCAATGTTGTTGGTAATGGTGATGAGGGTGGCTCGGGCCAGGTCTTCTTTGCTCACCATATCTCTCTTCTCCTTACTCATCATGTTCCCAAAGCTGGAGATGGAAGAGAAATGTAAGAAGACAGCATGGATGGGGGGCACAATTCCAGAACCAGACCCCCATCACCACTATATGTGACATGTCCATTCCTAGTCCTCACCTGGAGGCCACAGCGTAGCCTGGCAGACCAAACCTCTCGTAGTCTCCTCCATAGATGTCCCGCACCAGCTTGTCCACCTTGGTGCTGTCGCCCAGAGCGGCCATTTCCAGAGCCTCTTCAAAGGTGGAGCATCCGGTCAGAAGGCAGCACAGGCCAAAAAACGTGCCACCTCCGAGGCTGAGGAAGAAGACAAGACGGCGATAATTACTGACCGAGAAAACAGGACAACAATGTCCGGCATCTTAGTTTGCAGGTTACGGTCAGGGACAGTGACTATGGCGCACAATTATCATTCTATTTACTGAGAGAAGTTGAGATGGCCTCTCCCTAATACCTCCCAGCCTGCCGTTCTTCACATCCGTTAGGACAGAGAGCATCCTCACAAGCCGGCTGAGATGTCCTGCACGCACCACTATGCACATGCCGAGCTTACTTGCCATGGTTTCCGGCGCATACGCAGTACTCTGCTCAATCCAGGTCACCTATCTACACCCTGCTTCAGTAGACTACAATGGTCAGGCTTGTGATGAGGTCCTCAGGGGGGCGTTCCAGTATAGGTGGGAGTCAGTAACCCCAAGCCTCAACTCCCTGAGATATTTTTACTGATGACCTATACTTTGTCAGCACCCGAGACCTCGCCTATCAACTGTCTGAGAAAGGCCCAGTGCTCACAGTAGCGTAGCGGCCTTCTCACATCTTAGCCTAGCTCATGTGATGTTACGTTCATTGGTCACATGTCAGCCCCATTGAAGTGAATCGGGATGAGCAATGCACGGCCCTGTGCCTGGTAAGCAAGAAGGCTGCAGTACTACTGCGAGTGCCGGTGCCTTCTCAAACAGCTGATTGGCTGGGGTCCTGGGTGTTGGACGCCCACCTATCAGACACTCAGTTCAAATATCTCTGAGAACCCTATTAAATTATTGTAAGGAATCTATGAAAAATTGTCATGAGAAAAAGTTAGAGCAGTTCTATGTGTATGTGCTGGAAAAGCAGAGAATCCTGTGCAAGTCTAAGGGAGAAGAAAAGGAACAAAAAAAAAAAAAAGAAGTGCAGCCATTAAAGGTTTGTCTGGGAATACATCACTTTGCACAAGAGCACACAGCCTGCCTCCGCTGCGGGAAGATCCATACTTACCTGCAGCTCCTGTGCACCGACTCCTATCTGCCAGTCCGGGGCTTGTCTACGTCCTCTCCGCTGCAGCCAATGACTGGTGTCCGCTGATGTATCGTTTCTGGCTGCAGCGGAGCAGATGATTATGCTGGAGAGGAAATGAAGCCACAGACCAGAAGATAGACACACGGGAGCAAGTACACAGGACCGGAGCTGCAGGTGGCAGGTACGTAGGAATCTTTCCATAGCAGAAGCAGGCTGCGGAACCCGAGAGGTGACCGATTCCCAGACAATCCCTTTAATGCCGTCTTCCTGTTCCGAGATGATGGCAGGCATGCCCAGTAGTGAACATTCTCCTCTGGTCTTCACTACTGAGCATGTGCAGCACAGGTTCTGGCATTGTAACTAAAGACCTTGGAGCAGCATGAAGATACCTAGTATACGGGATAGGAGAGAACTGATTATCCATCACCACTAGAACCCCCTGCTTATCTCTGTCTGTAGTATAAGGACAGGAGAGGTGAGAACTGATTATCTATCACCACTAGAACCCCCTGCTTATCTCTGTCTGTAGTATAAGGACAGGAGAGGTGAGAACTGATTATCTATCACCACTAGAACCCCCTGCTTATCTCTGTCTGTAGTATAAGGACAGGAGAGGTGAGAACTGATTATCTATCACCACTAGAACCCCCTGCTTATCTCTGATTATAATATAAGCACAGGAGCGAACACAGGAGAGGTGAGAACTGATTATAGTATAATGACAGGAGAAGACTGATTATCTATCACCACTAGTAGGGTTGTTTTGGGTATCGAAATTTCGATACTTTTGTACCCGTTTCGATACGATACCGGGATTTCCATTTTTTCAATACTGGGCTGCGCAGTCTAGTATCACAGAACTTGGAGCGCGCTGCTGTCAAGGCGCTCCAAGTTCCCTTAGCAGCACAGGGGAGAAGGAGTCACTCGCTCCCTCCCCCCTGTGCCGCCGCTGCCAATGAGGAGAGATTGGGGGAGGAAGGTGTTGTGATCAGCCGCAGTTAACCCCTCAGGTGTCGCACCTGAGGGGTTAACTGCCGCTGATCGAAGCGCCCCGTCATAGAAGCAGGGTGCCGGCTATGTGATCCTGCCGCCTCCTGTATTTGAAGTTAACTTTCATTGGTGACGCAGTGCAACCTACCCCTCCCGTCCCAGCATTAAAAACACTAGTAGCAGTGGCCACAGAGTCCCATCACCTTCTCCCATTGGTGGCAGCATCTGATCGGAGCCCCAGCAGTGTAATCCTGGAGCTCCGATCGGTTCATGGCAGCCAGGACGCTACTGAAGCCCTGGCTGCCATGGTAATCTCACTGCTGCTGTGTGTACTATGCACAGGGCAGCAGGGAGAGTGTGAGGTCCTAGGCACCCTAATAGAGCTCTATTAGGGTGAATAGACAATCCCAGGTTCTAGCCCCTATGGGGGAAAATGGTTAATAAATAAAACAGAGAAAAAAAAAAAAAAAAAAAAAGTTCAAAAACCCCCCACCAAAATATTAAGTATAAATCTCATATTGCCACGTCCGAAAAGTCCAAACTATTAAAATTTACAAAAAAATAAAAAATCTATGCTGTGAACGACAGAACAGAAAAAAAAAAAAAAATGCGCAATTCGCCATTTTTTTGTCACTTTGTTCCCCCCAAAAATAGGATTGGAATGTTCGATTATGAGCCGGACAATCCATAAAAAGCGGAATGCACGCAGCTTTTTTTTGGGTGTTTTTATTTTTTTTGTGTGCAGTATCGAAAATTGCAATACTTTTTATAGTATCGAAACCGTTTCGTATAGAAACAACACTAATAACTAGAACCCCCTGATTATAGTATAAGGGGAGAGGAGGACTGATTAACATTTCTAAATTTATATGAAACTTAGTAAATTACTTGAGATGGACTCAGTACATTTCTACCGACTCCACCCAAAACTAGCTTCAAATTCACGACTCGGCTCCACAGGTTTAGGGTGCGGACACCGGATCTCCTCTCAGGACGGTCTCCACCTCCTGGACTTTCATCTAATTACTACATGCCGCACGCACTCTTGACTTCTGCCAATTATTTGTCACTCAGTTTAATGTTCCTGCATTTTCTTCTATAAATATTCCTGATGTGATGGTGATTAATCTCCTACAGTTCCCCAGAAGTATCTACTGTATGTCCTCTAGAACATGAGGTCCAAAGGCCATTTTTGCAATGAAACCAAGACACCCACATTACAACCCAACATGTGTCCGGACGTACCTTGTGCCGGTCACCCGCTTGTAGTCATTCTGGGAGTACACAGCCAGGATACTGACGCCTGATCCAATGTTAACCAGCAGCATTGGGTACGGGTTCTTCAAGGTGTACGGGATTTTCTGGCAATTTTCAGGGTCCTTTGGGTTTTCCAGGTAGAAGCATTGAGATAGTCCATTAAATCCAACAGACTCAATGAACAGGACGCCCTTAATAAGACAATCCAGCTCATCTAGCTTCCAAAGCTGAAGTCCTCCAACCTGGAGACAAGAGAAGGAGTCGTGAGATGACGGCCCCAGAATATAAACCATTAACCACCTCCGGACCGCCTAACGCACATGTGCGTTCCGGAGGTGGCAGGCTGGCGCACAGTCACGCATATACGCGTCATCTCGCGATACGCGAGATTTCCTGTGAACGCGCGCACACAGGAACGGAAGGTAAGCGAGTGGATCTCCAGCATGCCAGCGGCGATCGTTCGCTGGCAGGCTGGAGATCCGAATTTTTTAACCCCTAACAGGTATATTAGACGCTGTTTTCATAACAGCGTCTAATATACCTCCTACCTGGTCCTCTGGTGGTCCCTTTTGTTAGGATCGACCACCAGAGGACTCAGGTAGGTCAGTACAGTCGCACCAAACACCACACTACACTACACCCCCCCCCGTCACTTATTAACCCCTTATAAACCCATGATCACCCCATATAAACTCCCTGATCACCCCCCTGTCATTGATCACCGCCCTGTCATTGATCACCCCCCTGTCAGGCTCCGTTCAGACGTCCGTATGATTTTTACGGATCCACGGATACATGGATCGGATCCGCAAAACGCATACGGACGTCTAAATGGAGCCTTACAGGGGGGTGATCAATGACAGGCGGGTGATCACCCATATACACTCCCTGATCACCCCCTGTCATTGATCACCCCCCTGTAAGGCTCCATTCAGACGTCCGCATGATGTTTACGGATCCATGGATACATGGATCGGATCCGCAAAACACATGCGGACGTCTGAATGGAGCCTTACAGGGGGTGATCAATGACAGGCGGGTGATCACCCATATACACTCCCTGATCACCCCCCTGTCATTGATCACCCCCCTGTAAGGCTCCATTCAGACGTCCGCATGTTTTTTGTGGATCCGATCCATGGATCCGTAAAAAATCATGCGGATGTCTGAATGGAGCCTTATAGGGGGGGTGATCAGTGACAGGGGGGTGATCACCCTGATCACCCCGTCATTGATAACCCCCCTGTAAGGCTCCATTCAGACGGCCGCATGTTTTTTGTGGATCCGATCCATGTATCCATGGATCCGTAAAAAATCATGCGGATGTCTGAATGGAGCCTTACAGGGGGGGTGATCCGTGACAGGGGGGTGATCACCCTGATCACCCCCTGTCATTGATAACCCCCCTGTAAGGCTCCATTCAGACGTCCGCATGTTTTTTGTGGATCCGATCCATGTATCCATGGATCCGTAAAAAATCATGCGGATGTCTGAATGGAGCCTTACAGGGGGGGTGATCCGTGACAGGGGGGTGATCACCCTGATCACCCCCTGTCATTGATAACCCCCCTGTAAGGCTCCATTCAGACGTCCGCATGTTTTTTGTGGATCCGATCCATGTATCCATGGATCCGTAAAAAATCATGCGGATGTCTGAATGGAGCCTTACAGGGGGGGTGATCCGTGACAGGGGGGTGATCACCCTGATCACCCCCTGTCATTGATAACCCCCCTGTAAGGCTCCATTCAGACGTCCGCATGTGTTTTGCGGATCCGAACCATGGATCCGTAAAAATTATACGGACGTCTGAATGGAGCCTTACCAGGGGGGTGATCAATGACAGGGGGGTGATCAGGGAGTCTATATGGGTGATTACCCCCCTGTCATTGATCACCCTCCTGTCATTGATCACCCCCCCTGTCATTGATCACCCCCCCCCCCCCCTGTAAGGCTCCATTCAGACATTTTTTTTGGCACAAGTTAGCGGAATTTTTTTTTTTTTTTTTGTTTTTTCTTACTAAGTCTCATATTCTACTAACTTGTGTCAAAAAATAAAATCTCACATGGACGCACCATACCCCTCACGGAATCCAAATGCGTAAACATTTTTAGACATTTATATTCCAGACTTCTTCTCACGGTTTAGGGCCCCTAAAAAGCCAGGGCAGTATAAATACCCCACATGTGACCCCATTTCGGAAAGAAGACACCCCAAGGTATTCACTGAGGGGCATATTGAGTCCATGAAAGATTGAAATTTTTGTCCTAAGTTAGCGGAAAGTGAGACTTTGTGAGAAAAAAACCAAAAAAAATCAATTTCCGCTAACATATGCAAAAAATAAAAAATTTCTAGGAACTCGCCAGGCCCCTCATTGAATACCTTGGGGTGTCTTCTTTCCAAAGTGGGGTCACATGTGGGGTATTTATACTGCCCTGGCTTTTTAGGGGCCCGAAAGTGTGAGAAGAAGTCTGGGATCCAAATGTCTAAAAATGCCCTCCTAAAAGGAATTTGGGCCCCTTTGCGCATCTAGGCTGCAAAAAAGTGTCACACATGTGGTATCGCCGTACTCAGGAGAAGTTGGGGAATGTGTTTTGGGGTGCCATTTTACATATAACCATGCTGGATGAGAGAAATATCTTGGCAAAAGACAACTTTTCCCATTTTTTTATACAAAGTTGGCATTTGACCAAGATATTTTTCTCACCCAGCATGGGTATATGTATAATGACACCCCAAAACACATTCCCCAACTTCTCCTGAGTACGGCGATACCAGATGTGTCACACTTTTTTGCTGCCAAGGTGGGCAAAGGGGCGCATATTCCAAAGTGCACCTTTTGGATTTCACCGGTCATTTTTTACACATTTTGATTCCAAAGTACTTCTCACACATTTGGGCCCCTAAATTGCCAGGGCAGTATAACTACCCCACAAGTGACCCCATTTTGGAAAGAAGACACCCCAAGGTATTCCGTGAGGGGCATGGCGAGTTCCTAGAATTTTTTATTTTTTGTCGCAAGTTAGTGGAATATGAGACTTTGTAAGAAAAATAAAAAAAATAAAAATCATCATCATTTTCCGCTAAGTTGTGACAAAAAATAAAAAGTTCTATGAACTCACTATGCCCATCAGCCAATACCTTAGGGTGTCTACTTTCCGAAATGGGGTCATTTGTGGGGGTTTTCTACTGTCTGGCCATTGTAGAACCTCAGGAATCATGACAGGTGCTCAGAAAGTCAGAGCTGTTTCAAAAAGCGGAAATTCACATTTTTGTACCATAGTTTGTAAATGCTATAACTTTTACCCAAACCATTTTTTTTTTGCCCAAACATTTTTTTTTTAATCAAAGACATGTAGAACAATAAATTTGGCGAAAAATTTATATATGGATGTCGTTTTTTTTTGCAAAATTTTACAGCTGAAAATGAAAAATGTCATTTTTTTGCAAAAAAATCGTTACATTTTGATTAATAACAAAAAAAGTAAAAATGTCAGCAGCAATAAAATACCACCAAATGAAAGCTCTATTAGTGAGAAGAAAAGGAGGTAAAATTCATTTGGGTGGTAAGTTGCATGACCGAGCGATAAACGGTGAAAGTAGTGTAGTGCAGAAGTGTAAAAAGTGACCTGGTCATGAAGGGGGTTTCACCTAGCGGGGCTGAAGTGGTTAAAGGGTTTCTACCACTTAGGTGTCACATATTTGGCAGTCAGACACTAGCGATCCGCTAGTGTCTGCTCTGCCCAACCATCCTAATATAATTGCTTTTGGGGCGGTGTTTGGCTAAAAAAACTACTAGCGGATCGCTAGTGTCTGACAGCTAAATATGTGACACCTAAGTGGTAGAAACCCTTTAATTGTATTATTTTACTTGGAGGCAGTATTATAGCAGTTATATTCTTGTACATAGGAGCAGTATTATAGCAGTTATATTCTTGTACATAGGAGGCGGTATTATAGCAGTTATATTCTTGTACATAGGAGCAGTATTATAGCAGTTATATTCTTGTACATAGGAGCAGTATTATAGTAGTTATAGTCTTGTACATAGGAGCAGTATTATAGTAGTCATATACTTGTACATAGGAGCAGTATTATAGCAGTTATATTCTTGTACATAGGAGCAGTATTATAGTAGTTATATTCTTGTACATAGGAGGCAGTATTATAGTAGTTATATACTTGTACATAGGAGCAGTATTATAGCAGTTATATTCTTGTACATAGGAGGCAGTATTATAAGAACTTTTCTCACCACAAGGGGGCGAGCTGGTTACAGATACTAGCAACCTTAGAGATCACCCCCTTGTGGTGACGGCAGGAAGTGTGGCAGGACCACTTGCAGCTTGGATTGTGCTCAGCTTATTGTTATCAGCAGGCGGCTCAGCCGATGGATCACTGAATAATCATCACAGCACAATCCAGGGGGAATCTGCTACGTCCTTGTCCCGTGTCCACAGCGCCTTCTCCTTATGAACACCTCCCTGTATGTGACCCCGCCCTTTCTTATTAAACACACCTCCCTGTATCTGTGACCCCGCCCCTTTATATTATATACACCTCCCTGTATAGGAGGCAGTATTATAGTAGTTATATTCTTGTACATAGGAGGCAGTATTATAGCAGTTATATTCTTGTACATAGGAGCAGTATTATAGTAGTTATATTCTTGTACATAGGAGCAGTATTATAGCAGTTATATTCTTGTACATAGGAGGCAGTATTATAGTAGTTATATTCTTGTACATAGGAGGCAGTATTATAGTAGTTATATTCTTGTACATAGGAGGCAGTATTATAGTAGTTATATTCTTGTACATAGGAGGCAGTATTATAGTAGTTATATTCTTGTACATAGGAGGCAGTATTATAGTAGTTATATTCTTGTACATAGGAGCAGTATTATAGTAGTTATATTCTTGTACATAGGAGACAGTATTATAGTAGTTATATTATTGTACATAGGAGGCAGTATTATAGTAGTTATATTCTTGTACATAGGAGCAGTATTATAGTAGTTATATTCTTGTACATAGGAGGCAGTATTATAGTAGTTATATTCTTGTACATAGGAGGCAGTATTATAGTAGTTATATTCTTGTACATAGGAGGCAGTATTATAGTAGTTATATTCTTGTACATAGGAGCAGTATTATAGTAGTTATATTCTTGTACATAGGAGACAGTATTATAGTAGTTATATTATTGTACATAGGAGGCAGTATTATAGTAGTTATATTCTTGTACATAGGGGGCAGTATTATAGTAGTTATATTCTTGTACATTAGAAGCAGTATTATAGTAGTTATATTCTTGTACATTAGAAGCAGTATTATAGTAGTTATATTCTTGTACATAGGGGGCAGTATTATAGTAGTTATATTCTTGTACATTAGAAGCAGTATTATAGTAGTTATATTCTTGTACATTAGAAGCAGTATTATAGTAGTTATATTCTTGTACATAGGAGGCAGTATTATAGTAGTTATATTCTTGTACATTAGAAGCAGTACTGGTTATATCTCACCTTAGTTACGTTAAAGGGGTTTTTCATGTTGATGAAATTATATTAAAATCAGCCAAACATGGCGGACCTTACGTCTCATCGATCCCCTGTCAATCTGGTCCCGATGCTGGCCGGATCCTGGCTGCACTCTACTTTATAGTGTCTCACGACACACAGGAAATGTCTGGAGAATCCCACTCTCCACTGACCGGTAACCCTCCTCAGCTATTGACTGGGTGAGCCGACATCTCCAGGCATTTACTAGGTGTGGAGATCCTCTTCTCCTGCTAATAGGATACATTCAGGGACTAGATGTATATGAGGTATTTGCTAACGGTACCTGTAGTTTCAGGTAACTTTCAGGATAAGATACAGTGCTGCCCATAATTATTCATACCCCTGGCAAATTTTGACTTAGTTACTTTTATTCAACCAGCAAGTAATTTTTTGACGGGAAATTACATATGTGTCTCCCAAAAGATAATAAGACGATGTACAAGAGGCATTATTGTGGGAAAAAAACATTTCTCAGCTTTTATTTACATTTGAGCAAAAAGTGTCCAGTCCAGAATTCTTCATACCCTTCTCAATAAATCAATAGAAAAGCCTTTATTGGCTATTACAGCGATCAGACGCTTCCTATAATTGCAGACCAGCTTTTTGCAGGTCTCCACAGGTATTTTTGCCCTTTCATCTTTAGCAATGAGCTCCACATCTTTCAGGTTGGAGGGTCTTCTTGCCATCACCCTGATCTTTAGCTCCCTCCACAGATTGGATTCAAGTCTGGACTTTGGCTGGGCCCCTCCAAGACGTTAATGTTGTTGTCTGCTAACCATTTCTTCACCACTTTTGCTGTGTGTTTTGGGTCATTGTCATAGTGAAATGTCCACTGGTGCCCAAGGCCACGTTTCTCTGCAGACTGCCTGATGTTGTCGTTGAGAATCCTCATGTATTGCTCTTTTTTCATGGTGCCGTTTACTGGGATTAGGTTCCCTGGTCCATTGGCTAAAAAACACCCCCAAAGCATTAGGTTCTCACCACCATGTTTGACAGTGGGGATGGTGTTCTTTGGGTTGAAGGTTTCTCCTTTTTTTACGCCAAATGAAGGACCAAACAATTCAATTTTTGTTTCATCTGACCATAACACAGAAGACCAGAAGTCGTCTTCTTTGTCTAGATGAGCTTTTGCAAAGGCCAAGCGAGCTTTTGTGTGCCTTATCTGGAGAAGTGGCGTCCTCCTTGGTCTGCATTGTGCAGCGTCCGTTGGATTGTCTGCCTTGAGACATTGCCACCAGCAGAGCCCAGATTCACCAGGATGACCTTGGTGGTGATCCTTTTTCACCTCTCTAACTATCCTCCTGGTGTCACTTTTGGCTTCCGACCACGTCCTCTGAGATTTTCCACAGTGCGGAACATCTTGTATTTTTTAATAATACTTTGCACTGTAGCCACTGGAACTTGTAGCCCTTTCCTGACTTGTGAGCAGCCGCAGGTCCTCACTGAGCTTCTTTGTCTTAGCCATGACTGTCCACAAACTGCAGAGAGCTGCTGTTTTTCACCTGTTGAGTTGATTAAAACAGCTGTTCCCAATTAATCAGGGTAATTAGGATGCTTTAGAACAGCTTGGACTATTTGGAATGGTATAGGATTTGTCCCACAGACTGACAGTTTGTGAAGGGTATGAATAATTTTGGACTGGACACTTTTTGCTCAAATGTAAATAAAAGCTGAGAAATGTATTTTTCCACAATAATGCCTCTTCTACATAGTCATTATCTTTTGGGAGACACCTATGTCATTTCCCGTCAAAACATTACTTGCTGGTTGAATAAAAGTAACTAAGTCAAAATTTGCCAGGGGTAGGAATAATTATGGGCAGCACTGTATGTACTTGAGGAAAAATGTACTCTGCATTTACCAATGTTTTCCCGGTGGCTGTAGACTGGCTGCTATGAGGTCTCTCACACACAGAAGATCCTACTCCTCCATCTCTCTGCAGAACACAGTACTGAGCAGTGTGGCTGGGATGCAGCATTGGGGCAAGGTAGAAAACTTACTAGATGCAGTAGTGTCTCTGCACCCCCTCCGTAGACTTCGATGGGCAGCATTTAACCTTTCAATCTCAGCTGCTCTGCATCTTTCACATGGCAAGTTATATGGTCTTGCTCCCGGGTATGGTGTTGAATCCTGTGTTATTGCTCCAAACTAAATAATAGAAAGTCCCTACTGGGACCTTCTGACCAAATGACTAACAGGGACATAAGTAAGAGGTCCCAAAATCACAAGAGCATGTTATTTGAGAAAGAAGACCGGGAGACCAGATATCAAGTTTAGAAGGAGGTCGACTCAATGCCCTCAACTGAGGATGTCCTCTAGCCTGGCCCCCACCTTGTCTGCTACTTCTGACTCCTTTCATGAGCTTCCACCTCATATTACTTACGGTCAAGAACTCCTCCTCAAACTTGTAGGCCCCGCCGCCGGTGGCACACAAGGACGTGTGAAGGCTGGAGAACTGCTTATCCCGTGCCATCTGGATGAAGACAGACATGTCATGGGTGGGAAATCGGATGAAATGTAGGTTTCCCTTCTGACCGCACAAGGTCAGATCCTTCAGCTCCAGGTGGAGGTCACGTATGCCAGTTTGCCCATAAGCCACGTTTGACATCAGGTACTTCCGGATGCTCTTGAGGCTTTCCACTTCCTCTTGCTCCTCTTCAGCCGTGATATCTCTGGGTTCAAAATAGACAAGTTTGACCAGCGTCCCACCAATATCCAAGCCAAACCAAGGGAAGGCTAGGACAAAAGATACACACGTTATAGTCCCTGAGCGGCCAAGGAAGGACAGCATTCTTATGTCATCTTATCCGGAGATAAGCCGTATCCTACAAGCACAGGAAATATGGGGGTGGGGAACGTTTCACTTATTGGTGGTCCAGCGATAAGACCTTTTCTCACCACAAGGGGGCGAGCTGGTGACAGATACTAGCAGCCTTATAGATCACCCCCTTGTGGTGACGACAGGAAGTGTGGCAGCTTGGATTGTGCTCAGCTTATTGTTATCAGCAGGCGGCTCAGCCGATGGATCACTGAATAATCATCACAGCACAATCCGGGGGGAATCTGCTACGTCCTCGTCCCGGTGTCCACAGCGCCTTCTCCTTATAAACACCTCCCTGCGTCTGTGACCCCGCCCCTTCTCATCATACACACCTCCCTGCGTCTGTGACCCCGCCCCTTCTCATCATACACACCTCCCTGCGTCTGTGACCCCGCCCCTTCTCATCATACACACCTCCCTGCGTCTGTGACCCCGCCCCTTCTCATCATACACACCTCCCTGCGTCTGTGACCCCGCCCCTTCTCATCATACACACCTCCCTGCGTCTGTGACCCCGCCCCTTCTCATCATACACACCTCCCTGCGTCTGTGACCCCGCCCCTTCTCATCATACACACCTCCCTGCGTCTGTGACCCCGCCCCTTCTCATCATACACACCTCCCTGCGTCTGTGACCCCGCCCCTTCTCATCATACACACCTCCCTGCGTCTGTGACCCCGCCCCTTCTCATCATACACACCTCCCTGCGTCTGTGACCCCGCCCCTTCTCATCATACACACCTCCCTGCGTCTGTGACCCCGCCCCTTCTCATCATACACACCTCCCTGCGTCTGTGACCCCGCCCCTTCTCATCATACACACCTCCCTGCGTCTGTGACCCCGCCCCTTCTCATCATACACACCTCCCTGCGTCTGTGACCCCGCCCCTTCTCATCATACACACCTCCCTGCGTCTGTGACCCCGCCCCTTCTCATCATACACACCTCCCTGCGTCTGTGACCCCGCCCCTTCTCATCATACACACCTCCCTGCGTCTGTGACCCCGCCCCTTCTCATCATACACACCTCCTGCGTCTGTGACCCCGCCCTTCTCATCATACACACCTCCCTGCGTCTGTGACCCCACCCCTTCTCATCATACACACCACCCTGCGTCTGTGACCCCGCCCCTTCTCATCATACACACCACCCTGCGTCTGTGACCCCGCCCCTTCTCATCATACACACCACCCTGCGTCTGTGACCCCGCCCCTTCTTATTATACGCACCTCCCTGTATGTGACCCCACCCCTTCTTATTATACACACCTCCCTGTATCTGTGACCCCACCCCTTATTATAGACTTCACCCTGTATCTGTGACCCCGCCCTTCTCATTATACACACCTCCCTGTGTCTGTGACCCCGCCCCTTCTCATTATACACACCTCCCTGTGTCTGTGACCCCGCCCCTTCTCATTATACACACCTCCCTGTGTCTGACCCCGCCCCTTCTCATTATACACACCTCCCTGTGTCTGTGACCCCGCCCCTTCTCATTATACACACCTCCCTGTGTCTGTGACCCCGCCCCTTCTCATTACACACACCTCCCTGTGTCTGTGACCCCGCCCCTTCTCATTATACACACCTCCCTGTGTCTGTGACCCCGCCCCTTCTCATTATACACACCTCCCTGTGTCTGTGACCCCGCCCCTTCTCATTATACACACCTCCCTGTGTCTGTGACCCCGCCCCTTCTCATTATACACACCTCCCTGTGTCTGTGACCCCGCCCCTTCTCATTATACACACCTCCCTGTGTCTGTGACCCCGCCCCTTCTCATTATACACACCTCCCTGTGTCTGTGACCCCGCCCCTTCTCATTATACACACCTCCCTGTGTCTGTGACCCCGCCCCTTCTCATTATACACACCTCCCTGTGTCTGTGACCCCGCCCCTTCTCATTATACACACCTCCCTGTGTCTGTGACCCCGCCCCTTCTCATTATACACACCTCCCTGTGTCTGTGACCCCGCCCCTTCTCATTATACACACCTCCCTGTACCTGACCCCGCCCCTTCTCATTATACACAATATACACACCTCCCTGTACCTGACCCCGCCCCTTCTCATTATACACACCTCCCTGTACCTGACCCCGCCCCTTCTCATTATACACACCTCCCTGTACCTGACCCCGCCCCTTCTCATTATACACACCTCCATGTACCTGACCCCGCCCCTTCTCATTATACACACCTCCATGTACCTGACCCCGCCCCTTCTCATTATACACACCTCCATGTACCTGACCCCGCCCCTTCTCATTATACACACCTCCATGTACCTGACCCCACCCATTCTCATTAAACACACTTCCCTGTACCTGACCCCGCCCCTTCTCATTATACACACCTTTATGTAACTATGGGTCCGCCCCTTCTCATACACACCCCACCCCCTAATAACTACATCCAGATGGCTCCACCCCCTCGCCTCTATGGCTGTAATGATATGACCCCGATACAAAGCATTTCCTTCTCCCATCCTGGGGCCACACTTCATGAAGGCCGAGACGTATACACTGCACATGTACAAGTGATAGAATTACCGGGGGTCCACTTCTAACAGGCACGGTAATGAGAACCAGATGGGGGCGGGGTCAGAGGGACACGTGACTGCCAGGAAGGGCGGGGTGATAAGACCATCTCCTCACTACAGTAAACACACCCACTTCTCCATATGACCCCGCCCAGTCAATGCACACGTCCCTCTCTAGATTCCGTGTCAAGAAAGCCACGCCCCCAGTTTAACCACAACCGCCCCTCCTCTCGCTAGCAACCGTCCACTCGCCACGCCTATTTCTACAACCACGCCCTTCCATATATACCCTCACACGGTCCGTAACCCCCCTCCCCCCATACAAGAGCGGATCATTACAAACATGGCCGCCTCGTACCCCCCCCCCCCTAACCGAATGTAGTGCCCCTTCGTGAAAGCCCCTCCCCCCCTTCACCTTCCATCCGTCACTTACGCGGCCTGTTTTTCCGCAGGGAGTCGAGGCGCGGCCGCGCCCGGGGAACCGAACTCAGTCTCTCCCAGGAAGCTCCGGCGGACGCCGACGGGGCGTCGGTCGAGCTGATTCTCCGTCGGAAAGCCGAGTCTTGTCCTCCCGATTCATTCTGATCAGGACCCAACGGACCGTTCTGCGCCATCACCAACCCGCCGCCGCCGGCTCCCAGCAGCAGCAGCCCGTCACTGACAGATGGCGCATGCGCTGTGAATCCGGCCAGCCGCAGCGGCCAATCAGAGTCGAGCGGACGTGTTACTGACGTAAGCGGCAGCCAATAGGCGCGGAAGATGCTATGGCGATGGGCGGAGCTACGGAGTGAGTGACAGCTGGGTGGTTTCCATGGTAACGGCAGGGGATGTCAGTCAGGAGCCTCCGGAGGGGCTATTTTTGGAAGCAGAAGAAGCAGAGCGTTCACTGTACATCCTCATTGTTACCGGGAAGAACATGTCTGCAGCTGGCACAGCCGGACTCTTCCCAGCCAATAGAAGCTGCACGGCGTCCCTATAGAGGAGATGTATATCTGCCTCAGTATGTATTCACACTGCGTATACCGTTTCTTTTGCGGTATAGAATAGCGTCGTCGTCTACGGTATATGATACAATGGCATACAGTAAAAAAAAGTATAAGGCGTAATATTGCCAATGAGCAGCGAAAGCCAAGGGGTGGCGCCCATCCTACGTGAGACTACTCACCACAGTACTAACAGTATAATATAGCGATGGCGTGAAAAATATACAGGAGCCCGTGTCACCCGCCACAGGTATGAAGGCCCACGGGGCTCATAACAACTAATTATAGTGGTAAATCGGGCGCCAAATTGGTTCCGGACACCCTGTATACGCCGAGAGAAGTAAACAGAAAAAACGGAAATGGCTCTGAGAATTTTGACCTCGCGAAGAATATGTAACGTCGTCATATGAGGTCATGGGCGCCACATCTCTAGGCAACCATGTATTTTTTATATACCGTACAGACCAAAAGTTTGGACACACCTTCTCATTCAAAGAGTTTTCTTTATTTTCATGACTATGAAAATTGTAGATTCACACTGAAGGCATCAAAACTATGAATTAACACATGTGGAATTATATACATAACAAAAAAGTGTGAAACAGCTGAAAATATGTCATATTCTAGGTTCTTCAAAGTAGCCACCTTTTGCTTTGATTACTGCTTTGCACACTCTTGGCATTCTCTTGATGAGCTTCAAGAGGTAGTCACCTGAAATGGTCTTCCAACAGTCTTGAAGGAGTTCCCAGAGATGCTTAGCACTTGTTGGCCCTTTTGCCTTCACTCTGCAGTCCAGCTCACCCCAAACCATCTCGATTGGGTTCAGGTCCGGTAACTGTGGAGGCCAGATTATCTGGCGCAGCACCCCATCACTCTCCTTCATGGTCAAATAGCCCCTACACAGCCTGGAGGTGTGTTTGGGGTCATTGTCCTGTTGAAAAATAAATGATGGTCCAACTAAACGCAAACCGGATGGAATAGCATGCCGCTGCAAGATGCTGTGGTAGCCATGCTGGTTCAGTATGCCTTCAATTTTGAATAAATCCCCAACAGTGTCACCAGCAAAGCACCCCCACACCATCACACCTCCTCCTCCATGCTTCACGTGGGAACCAGGCATGTAGAGTCCATCCGTTCACCTTTTCTGCGTCGCACAAAGACACGGTGGTTGGAACCAAAGATCTCAAATTTGGACTCATCAGACTAAAGCACAGATTTCCACTGGTCTAATGTCCATTCCTTGTGTTTTTTAGCCCAAACAAGTCTCTTCTGCTTGTTGCCTGTCCTTAGCAGTGGTTTCCTAGCAGATATTCTATCATGAAGGCCTGATTCACACAGTCTCCTCTTAACAGTTGTTCTAGAGATGTGTCTGCTGCTAGAGCTCTGTGTGGCATTGACCTGGTCTCTAATCTGAGCTGCTGTTAACCTGCGATTTCTGAGGCTGGTGACTCGGATGAACTTATCCTCCGCAGCAGAGGTGACTCTTGGTCTTCCTTTCCTGGGGCGGTCCGCATGTGAGCCAGTTTCTTTGTAGCGCTTGATGGTTTTTGTGACTGCACTTGGGGACACTTTCAAAGTTTTCCCAATTTTTCGGACTGACTGACCTTCATTTCTTAAAGTAATGATGGCCACTCGTTTTTCTTTGCTTTTTTCTTGCCATAATACAAATTCTAACAGTCTATTCAGTAGGACTATAAGCTGTGTATCCACCTGACTTCTCCACAACGCAACTGATGGTCCCAACCCCATTTATAAGGCAAGAAATCCCACTTATTAACCTGCCAGGGCACACCTGTGAAGTGAAAACCATTTCAGGTGACTACCTCTTGAAGCTCATCAAGAGAATGCCAAGAGTGTGCAAAGCAGTAATCAAAGCAAAAGGTGGCTACTTTGAAGAACCTAGAATATGACATATGTTCAGTTGTTTCACACCTTTTTGTTATATATATAATTCCACGTGTTAATTCATAGTTTTGATGCCTTCAGTGTGAATCTACAATTTTCATAGTCATGAAAATAAAGAAAACTCTTTGAATTAGAAGGTGTGTCCAAACTTTTGGTCTGTACTGTATTTTTCTCTTCTAGGTGGTCTCTCCATGTCAAGTGGACCAAGCTGAAAATCCGACCCTCTCCAAATTTGCAGATGTTCCCTAGGGTCCTAAATGAAACCTTACAAATGTTTGCATCTGGGCCTCGGTTGGTTCCAGAGTTTCAGGCAGCTGATGATACTGTTCCTTGATGAAGTTGCCCCTTTGGGTCACGCAGCAAGCAGCGCGTTACAGCTGGTCCATCATCAGCTGCCTGAAACTCTGGAACCAACAGAGGCCCAGATGAAAACATTTGTAAGATTTCATTTAGGACCCTAGGGAACATCTGTGCAAAATTTTATTCAATTTGGAGAGGGTGGGATTTTTAGGTTGGTGCACTTGACATAGAATGACCCGGGTAGCCATTTTATTTATGGCATCTTGGTCAATGTAAGAGTCGGGGGAAGCCGTGTGACGTTGCGCTATTTAAGCAGGTGCCATAAGACCTGTAGTGTCTTCGGAAACATTGGCTTTGATGTCTCGCCCATGGACTATGACGGGTCTCCCAGGCATCTTCTGAGTAAAGTCGATTTTGGCCAACATGAGCGAGGTGGGCTCCGAGTGTTCTGTGTTTTATCAGTTGTTTGTGCCGATCCCGGCAGTCAGCCTCAGTGATAAAAGTTCTCTGGACTTGGGCCTAGGTCTCAGGATCTTTCACATGTAGGCTAGTCAGACTATACTCCTGGACTAACTAACCAGGGGGCAGGCTAAGTCCATTACCCTGGTAACCTAAACATGGTCCCCAAAAGTCACACATTTATGGCCGTCCCGTAAATGTAAATCTTGGGAATACCCCTTTACTGGAGTAGCAGTTTTCCCTGACAATAACAACTGTGATAGACTACAAAGGGATTTTTGGGAACTTCTATTTAGGACCTATCCTTAGGATGGACAATCAATATCAGATTTTTGGGGGTCTGACTATCAGTACCTATAAGATGTTTTCTGGACCAGGCATCAGGAGCCAGGCGCTGCTGTAACATTCATGGCCACTACACAGTGTACGGAACAGGAATGTGTAATTTCGGTGCCTGGTTCTGGGGCACAGCGACCCCATTCAAACAACTGATCCTCGGAGGTGCTGGGAATTGGACCTCCACTGATCTGACGTTGATGACCTATCTTAGTGATAGGTCAGTAGTAGTAAAGTCGTAAAATGCCCTTTAAGCTCCTAGGCCCACAGCGATCAACTAAAAGGAAAATCGAACTATCCTTACTAAGCACCTCCTGTCAAGAGGTGTTAAAGGGGTTGTCCCAGCTGGATATTATGTCCGATAGGTACAGGTCCCACCTCTGACACCCACTCCTATCTCAAGAACGAGACCGCGCCATGAATGGCGAGCATGCCGGACATGTGTGGCGTCCTCTCCATTCACTGCTATGGGACTTCTGCTTGCTCAACAATTTTAAAAAGGGGTGGCCATGCATGCATGACTTGCTCCCCATTCATTTTGGGGCCCTGAGATAGCAGCACGTCCAAGAGGTGGGGGACTATCCTTTTAAAGGGGTTTTCTGAGCTTTTCATACTAATGTTTTATCCTCAGGATAGGCCATCAATATCAGATCAGTGGGGTTTCGACTCCTAGCATCCCCGACAATCAACTGAAGAGGCTGTGGGGCTCCGGGTGAGCGCTGCAGCCTCTTCCTAGGCCAGTGATGTCAAGTTCATCGGTCACATGGCCTATGTGCAGCTCAGTCTTATTCAAGTGACTGGGCCTGGGCTGCAATACCAAGACTCTCTGAAGAGTGCCACGGCCTCCTAAAACATCTCAACGGCGGGAGTTCTGGGAGTCAGACCCCCACAGATCTGATACTTGGCCTATCCTGAGGATAAACACCTGAAAACTTATTTAATATTGATGAGGTTAGTGTATATTCACAATTAGAGAGGGGCTTGACCAAGCACTCTCATATTAGGAGACATCTAGGCTGTGCTCTGTCGTAATCCCTCCAGTAACTGTTTTTTTTACCACAAAAAAATTGGGAAGTCCTACAAACTGAAACAGGATACCAAACTTGCTAAAGCTTTTGTTTCAAGGCATTGACCTGTATTTTGACCCATATTCGAAAGGGGAAACATGGGGTAATGATTTATATATACAGTAGCACCGACTTCAGTACTAGAAGGACCTGAGATGGGTCCTCCAAACCTTTGCAATTTCCTCCTATACTTCACCCCATCTCAAGAATTATTTTCATATATATACATCATTCCTTGCTCACCGTGCATCTGCCGAGTGATAAGTACATTCTGTGGTACCAGTGTAATTTCTGGACGCCAAGGATGAAGCCAATAACCCTTTTCTCACCAGGCTCCCTCAACACTATTCAGAAGAGGGAGAGTTCATGTTGACTTCTCATGGCCTTCTCTGGACCACAATTGGTTATTTGTGGCCTCCTTACTGTATTACTGTCCTCATGTTGGATGCAGCTTCTCGTTCACAGGAATTGTACGTCCTTAGCTTACTCACAAATTCAGTAGCTCTCACAGGGCACATAGGAGGCACGTCACATCAAGAACCCCCTTTGGAAATGTACCATGTTGAATTAAGAGAAGGTGACTGAATCTAAAAACTTTATTGTTCCGGCTTAAAAGAAAAACTGCAACGTTTCAACCTGCACATGGGGCTTCATCAGGCATGAAAAGCAGTATACACCCTTCTTTTTAAATTTTTTGAATCCAGTTAATATAGATATGAATTTGGGTGGATATATTACCGTGCAGCGGTAGTTGTCCAGCCGATTCTCGGCATGTTTGCCGGGTTGCGACCAGATCTGTCAGTCCCCATGATGGTGAGTGGGGACAGACGGTGATGCGGTTGGTTCCAGCAATGCCGGAATCCTGCCGGAACAGCCTGCCTGATCTTACACCACCTTATCTCCCTCATGCTTCCACAAAACTATTCAGTGAATCCTTTAAATCAGCTCCTCATCCAATCTTCTTCACTGAATGTTTAGTTTTTTTTTGCTCAATGCTCTCCATGACTTCTTGGTGAGCTTGTACGTAGACACAGCAGCCAACCTGAACATGCAGAGCTGCAGACTGATAATCAGAGAAAGGAGAGGGATCTCAGACTGTGCCAGACTCCATTAGACAATGCAGCTCAGCTGAAGTTGCAGAGGAAAGACAAGCATGACCACAACTAGACATTCAATTCTACTAAAAATGATCTATTCTGACATGCAGATGACTTTCGAGGAGTTCTATTAATGATATTCAAGCAAAGAAGCCAGAGATGGAGCACTGTGGTTGCAAGAAAGTTCAGTTCTGCAAATTACAGTTCAACCGACTTAATCCCATTTTTATTTAGAAGCAGCAGATTCTTAAAAATTATACAAAGGTGTAAAAGCGTGTATGAGCCACATGGCTAAGTTTTTGTAAAAAGTAAGGTAACTGAGGTTCAAATCGGCTTGTATAAGACTTTTATATATGAGGTGCTACAGGCTTTACTTCACTCGGAGAACAGGTTCAGTTCACTACCTGAACCCATATGTAAATACTCTGGCCATGACATAGTGACTTGGTGGCCCCCTTGGCATCTCGCACCCGCTAGGTGTGCTTCTGGTATAGTGAGATGTGTTGCTCGTGCTACAGATTTTAAGAGCCATTGACATGGACGTTGTATACACATGATCTAAAGTGATCGTTTCTGTAAAATCAAAAAAAATAATAATAGGAAAAAAAATAATAATTTTCCTGGTGTATCCACCTCCTCAAGTAACCACTGCTTGAGAAAAAAGTGGTGGCACAAGCTTTATGAAAGGCCCAAGTTGTAAAGACTGGATCGCTCTCTGGAAAAGAGGCTTACACAAATAGATATTTTTCTGATTGGGGACAAGGTTTGGTAAAGCAGATGAAATATATCTTTCTATTCCCCCACGCATATTTTTTTCTTGTCCCGATCGTAACGTTTACCACTGATAACAAGAACGTACACATTAGATAACCCTCAACTGAACAGCCAACAAGCAAATGTGCCTGGACGGCCTTCCGTCCACTGACCAACACTAGATGTCAGGGGGAAAGAAGAATAGGGCATTTTGGATTTCAGCTGTTTTCAGGAAGGGTTAATTTCAGGTTGGACAGAGGTCGATTGTAGAAAATGTACTCATTTGTATTCCTGACAAAAAGTTCATCTCCCATGGCACCCGTAGAGTGTAAACGGCAATACTATACAATTAATGAGAGAGTAACTCCAAGAATCTTAAGGGGGTTCTGCAGTCCTTGTAAACTGATGATTTATCCTCTGGATAGATCATCAGCACCTGATCGGCGGGGATCCAGGACCCCTGCCGATCAGCTGTTTGAGAAGGCAGTGGCGCTCCAGGAGCACCGCGGCCTTCTCTCCGTTTCCCTCAGGCCCAGTGACCTCGCGACTAACTGGCGCTCTGTTCACCTGAATGGAGCTTAGCCGCGCCCAGGCCAGTGATACTAGTCGTGGCGTCACTGAGCCTGCGGTAAACAGCTACTGCCAGCGCCGCTGCCTTCTCAAACAGCTGATCGTCAGGGGTCCCGGGTGTCGGACCCCCACCAATCAGATGCTGATGATCTATCCAGAGGATAGGTCATCAGTTTAAAAGAACTGCAGAACCCCTTTAACCTACATACACTATATGGACAAAAATGTTTGGACACCTACACATTCCACCTACCGGAGGTTTTATGACATCCCTTTGTAAATCTTAGGCACTAATATGAAGTTGCGTTCCCCTTGGCAGCTAAACCAGCTTCCACTCTTCTGGTTTTTCTACAAGATTTCGGAGTGTGTCTTTGGAAATATTTGCCCATTCATCGAGAAGAACATTTATGAGGTCAGACACTGATATTATATGATTTTGCTTAGATCACCATCTCCATTCTTGTTCATTCCAACGATGTTGGATGGGGTTGAGGTCAGGGCTCTGTGCAGCCAGTCAAGTTCTCCCACACCAAACATACCCAACAATGCCTACCTAGGAGAGAGGAAATTTCAGGAACTGACTTGTTGTGGTGGCATCCTATTACAGGACCACGCTGGGATTCGGTGAGCTCTTCAGAATGAGACATTCTTTCATAAATGTTTGTAAAGACGAGTGCATGGCTAGGGGCTGGATTTTATACACCTGTGCCAATGGGACTGAATGAAACACCTGAATTCAACAACTGAGTTGTGTCCCAACCCTTCTGTTCATATAGTGTATGTGTCAGTGCAGTTAGCAGCTTCTTTGTACTTTAGTGGCCCTTTAAATCTGAAGCATCTACTTTTGTTGAATTTTCCATAAGAGGTATAAAGAAAGGCAAACTGAAGCAACAGTGATTGTAACCAAGACGGTTCTTTCACGATCCCTTCCTTCTGCCGTTTTGCTAGTTTTTTTCTGCGTATTCTGATCATTTGGCTCACTGGTATTTGGACTCTTTCTTGGTCTATTCCTCAAAGCGTCATCATTGCTTCCCATGAGGTTTTCTTCTGGTCTTTCGTTAAAATGAAGGCTATAGCGGCGGACATCACTACTTCCAAAGCTGTTCTCCTCTGGCTGCTTTGATGAGAAATGATCAAATCTGTTACGTCCTGGACTAGACCTCGAGTCAAACATGAAGTCATCCTCCTCAGCACTGTGTTTTAGCGACATGTTGTTTGGAGTGCTCGCAAGTGGGACTTTCTTCTGCGTGATGGATGGAGAAGAAGACCGACCAGTAGAGTTACTTGATTCGTTCATCTCTGTATAGTTACTTATTTGTAAGTCATGAGGATGGGAAATTACACTAGAGTTTGCAGATGAAAGGTCATCAGTAGACACCAGAGCTCCTGGTTTGCTTAAATACTCCTCTTCATTATTTCTGTCCAGCGGTCTGCAAGATGGACCTGAAGAAGCCTAGAAGAATACAATCAAAACCCAAGTAGTTACAATAGACTAAAGACCATGATTGGCCGCATTGCCTTGAGTAAAATGGAATATAATCAGCTGACTTTGGCTGATAATATACACATGTACTTTCGACTGACCACGGGCAACGCTTTCCAGCCTATCCCGACATGAGAAAGCAAGGGAAACAATTGTTAAATTGCTGGGTAATTGCCGTCTTCTCTGATGGTACTGGAATGATTAATGTTTGCTTCCCTGGTATGTTGCAGAGGAGCTACTACCTACTGGTAATTTTGTGGTAGTCTGAAGTAGTGGGCTGTTAGGCTGACCATAAACTATAAAATAACTGCTGGCTGAACAGACCTCCATATTTTTAACCACCCAAAGAGAAGCACACTCAGGCAAGCATGGATGTGTTCTCAACTGGGAGAGGAGAGAAAGGCCTCTAGCAGCCATTTAGCTCCCCGAGAAAAAAAAGGGATTGGGCATGTTGAAATCAATCGGAGAGGGGGTTGGAACACCTCAAGCACAAAATGAATCTAATCGATTCCTGGTGGTCTAGGGTAGCGAAGGGGTGAAGTATCTTACCCATTGATCTGCTTGCCATGTCCTGCTCGGTTCCCCTTGGACAGTTTCTCTGTTTACAGGACGGTAGCTTGCTGGATGCCTGTCTGGAACATTGTCCACCTTTTATCAAAATATCATCAGAATTATTTTTGATCAGACTCTTTTCTTGCAATCTCTGAACTCCTCCTTTCTGATTATTACTATGCAATCTATGGAGGCCAAAATGACCTTTTATAGACTGTCACCAAAGCTTTTCCCACAGTGGAGCCAAGATGCTCCATTCTAACGCTGCCTGTTTGGGTTTGACTGATTTTGCTCTCCTTGGCATACGGTTACATCACAGGGATGGGCTCAGAGGCAGTGCCTGGGCCATCCACAGCAAAAGTGTTAGACGCATCCTCTTAGATTGTGCAGTCAGTGTTGACCATGGCATCAAAGGGTATGTTCACACTTGGTGGATATGATAGATAGAATTGGTAAATTGTCATGCGGTGTGGATTTTAAAACAGCAGCATCTCAGTTCTTTTCACTGCAGACTTGATCCATTGCAATGCATAGGTGTTACTGCAATCGGTGTGGAACCTCTATGTCGACTAACAGATTTGACTTAGGGCTAATCCTAAGGGTGCTATTCTGGCAGTCCCCTGGTTTTTACCCTTTAACCCCTATACAGGGATCCAGACATCGCCACAGGGGAGCCACCAAGCCGCTACCTCCTGGAGTAGTCTCTGTGTGGTTGACAGCTGAACCACAGGGGTCAGAGACACCAGAAATCGGGCTAAGGTCAAGGCAGGCAGAGTACAAGCAGACCGATAAACAGTCCAAGGTCAGGGCAGGCAGCTAAGGGTCAGTACAGAGGTTAAGCAAGGTCAGACAGTGGAGGGTCAGTATGCAGACAGAAGTCACCTTTGCAGCAACTAGCAAGCTAGGTAACCTGTTGCAGAGGCACCATCCCACCAAGGTTACCAGGCATAGACTGGTGAAGATGTGAACATAGCCTAACAGGGGGAGGGTGCTACGTCTGTTACTGCATCAGCTGCCATTTGTTTTTTGCTGCCTGTCAGTAAATCGCTGTAGTACAGAAGTATGGATGCTACATAACACCATGTCAATAGAAAAATAAAAAAAGTTATGGCTCTCATTGTAGTGATCCAAGACTATGGTGGGACTGCTGAAAATACTGCATAAAGCCGAACAGAACACAAACTCACTGCCTGGAATGCTGGACGTCCATTGCCCTGTACAACCTTCTCCCTCACCGAGTGAACGCGTGAAGATGACACAGGGCGTTCCTGAAGGTTTGATGCCTAGATAAAAATGATTAATAATTGAATGCTTTCATCAGGCACAGTAAAATAGTCCACTGTAGAAAAACAACACAGACAACAAAAACTCCTGCAGCTTTGGAAGTGAATGGAGAATAAGACGTCAAGCTTAATAGTGGTCGGGTTCTCACCTCGTGGGTGTTCAGACTGCTCTTTGTTCTCAGTCTCCCCATGTTCCTTCTGTATAGACTTAACAGTAATATAGGCAGGAACTTGCTCTGGTAGCTTCTGTGTCTATAGTAAAATACCGTAGGAAGTATTATCATACAGAATAATAAATAGACCTGCCATATACCAGACTAGCAGCTTATCGGATCCTGCCTAATCAGGCAAGAACATGACAAAAGGGTCCATTCACACGTTCACAAGTGTTTTGCAAAACACGGACACCGCACATGGCCGGCACTAATAGAAACGCCTATTCTTGTCCGTAGCTGCGGACAAGAATAGGACATGTTCTATTTTTTTGGAGTGTGCTGTCCGCATCCGTTCCGGCCCCATTAATGGGTCCGCACGCGTTCAGCAAAATTGCGGAACGGATCCAGACCCAACTTGGGGACGTGTGAATGGACCCTTATGCACACTTGTAAATGTGGCGCTCATGGTCTGAGCCTCTGAGAAGCACTATAGTGGGTCAATAATTGGGGCATCATGGTAGAGAGAGGTTCTAAATGCCCAGTATATAGAGTGTATTCCCTCTTCCATCCTGAACTTTATTGTTGCACCCACAGGTCATATCATTAAGGCTAAACCCCAAGTGGTGACCTCATGGGACCCGTTGGGTCCAGCAGAGGGTCCTCTGGTCTCCTTGCAGTCTAATCATATTTTCAATAATGGTTTGGGAAGCTGACGTTCCATTAACCCACAAATAAGGACATGGCAATAGAAAATGAAGTAGAAATGCCTCTCATTTCTCACCTTATTGTGCTCAGGTTGACCTCTCCCAATGTCACCCCCTCCATCACTGCTTGAAGAAGGACCATAAGACAGGTTTGTTTGAGCCTCTGGAATCTTATTGGAAAAATCAAAATTGGTATTACATGACTACTTCATGTCCAGGATATGTTCCTTAATGACATTTTTTTTTAAATAGTCAAATAGACTAACCTTTATCGGAGATACATCCTGAGAGGGACGGTTTGATGGACACCCCTGGTAGTGGCTCTTTTAAGTTTGGTGACAGCTTATGACTAGGTAAAAGATCCGACCCAATATGTGGATTTTCTGAGATGGAAGACTCATCCTATAAAACATTCAGATAGAAAATGTGAACTTTTGTTATGATCTCTCTGCTGTGGCTGTGTGTGGATCCCAGCCTATATATAAATGTGACCATGCCAAGACATTGGCTACCCAAAGCCGATACCACAGCAGATCCTTAGCCTTGAAGATCAGATAGCTTATACACCGACCAGCCTTGACATTAAACCACCAAATATAGCATAGATTGTGCCAACAAAACAGCTCTGACCCATCGAGACATAAACTCCACAAGAATTCTGTAAGTGTCCTGCGGTACCTTTGCACTAATTTTCAAGGTGTGGCCTCCATGAATCAGACTTGTTTTTCCAGAACATTCCACCAATGTTAAAGTGGCTTGAGATCTGGGCAATTTAGAGGCCAAGTCATCACCTTGATCTCTTTCTCATGTTCCCCAAGCTACCACTGAGCAACTGCTACTTGTCTGTACAATGGTTAGGTTGGTGGTACATGTCGCATCCACATAATGTCAGGACCCAAGATTTCTAACAGAATACTGCCCAGGGCATTACACTGCCTCTGTTGGCTTGTCTTCTTTTTGCGCCAACTATACCCACAAAATTACTGTTTTGCATTCATATCTTCTATAGACAACGATGTGAAGAAGAACTTACCTTCTGTAAAGCCTCAAATTCAAGGAGTGTAGTCTGGTATGGAGTTGTTTCTGGGACTGGATTTCTGGACGTATCATCTACTGTTCTACCGTCGGAGCGTACTGGTTCTGAAACATTGTGGGAAAGTGGGTTTCTGGGCGGAGCAGGAGGGTCTTGTGGGAATGGAGGAAGGCTTCTAAACTCATGGTTATGTAGGGATGGCGATCTTTGCGTCATCTGCTGCTCAGGTTGGATCGGGTTGAACCTTTGGGAAGGTTCTGGTAAAGGACCTGGCTGCGTGTCAAGGGATGTTGACGGCATCTGTCCTGGGAGGCTGGAGCTACGCTGTGGACTTTCCGGAGTTGGTTGATGGTTGTGTTGACTCAGTGATGCAGGGAGTGATAGAGGACCAGACTGGTTAGCTGCAAATGAAATGGGTATATATTCATTTAGCTACAGCCGATATGGCCCTCAGTATTGTCTATCCTCATGGCACCTCTTCCCGTGATATTAACCTGCACTATGACAAATCTCCTGTGATTGTCTGTCCACGGTCTCCAACATCACATCCTCTCTTTACTAGATACCAAACCTTCTTGTGTTTTCTCCTTCTGCTAACCTACATAATGCTGATACTTCCATTTCAGTGTTGGGAACTACCATAACTCCTAGTAGCACGCCTGCTGTATTATGTTTGATGCTGGTCTTTCATGCATCCGCTATTTTCAGTTAGGTACTTGCCTACATATGCTGTCTGCACCTCAAAAACAACTCCAGAATCCTCCCTTTTCTTACTGTAAAAACAACAAAAACCCTCATTGTTGCCCTGATCCATTCTCGTCTGGATTACTGTATCGGTCTCCCCCTCAGTAAATTCCCCTCTCTCCAATCTGTCCTGAATGTAGAAGCTTCCACTGTGTGCCAGTCGCTGCACTGATGTATCACCCTGTGCCAGTCACTGCACTGATGTATCACCCTGTGCCAGTCGCTGCACTGATGTATCATCCTGAGCCAGTTGCTGCACTGATGTATCACCCTGTGCCAGTCGCTGCACTGATGTATCACCCTGTGCCAGTTGCTGCACTGATGTATCACCCTGTGCCAGTCGCTGCACTGATGTATCACCCTGTGCCAGTCGCTGCACTGATGTATCACCCTGTGCCAGTCGCTGCACTGATGTATCATGCTGTGCCAGTCGCTGTACTGATGTATCACCCTGTGCCAGTCGCTGCACTGATGTGTCATCCTATGTCAGTCACTACACCAGTACCTCGAACCTGTTTCAATCACTGCACTCGTGCATCTTTCCGTGCCAGTCACTGCACTGATGCCTACACCTTGTGGCAGTGGCAGGGGCGTAACTAGAAGTGACTGGGCCCCACAGCAAATATTTGTAAGGGCCCCCCTCAGCGCGCTTCGCACCTCCCTCCTCCTGTGTAAACCCCACTCCTTTGGCACAGTGTAGCGGTATACTGTATATTGTGTGGCACAGTGTAGAGGTATACTATATATTGTGTGGCACAGTGTAGCGGTATACTGTATATTGTGTGGCACAGTGTAGCAGTATACTGTATATTGTGTGGCACAGTATAGAGGTATACTGTATATTGTGTGGCACAGTGTAGCGGTATACTGTATATTGTGTGGCACAGTATAGAGGTATACTGTATATTGTGTGGCACAGTGTAGCGGTATACTGTATATTGTGTGGCACAGTGTAGAGGTATATTGTGAGGCACAGTGTAGCGGTATACTGTATATTGTGTGGCACAGTGTTGAGGTATATTGTGAGGCACAGTGTAGCGGTATACTGTATATTGTGTGGCACAGTGTAGCGGTATATTGTGAGGCACAGTGTAGAGGTATACTGTATATTGTGTGGCACAGTGTAGCGGTATACTGTATATTGTGGGGCACAGTGTAGCGGTATACTGTACATTGTGAGGCACAGTATAGAGGTATACTGTATATTGTGTGGCACAGTGTAGGCTATATGTGTATAACATAAACATACTCCACATGAACACTTACAGTTACATGGCTTGGTCCTTGGGGATCTCGGACACCACTTCCACACTTTGGCCGGGGGCTCGGCGGAGCTGATGTTGTGTTTTATCCTAATGAGAAAGATTTTATAATAAGGATTTGGAGAAGGGGCAGAGGGATAGCAGAGCAGGGAGAGGCTGGTGCCGCTACTAGGGGGTCATACCATGGGGCAGTAATAAAACCCACCATAATGCCCCCCCCCCCCCCAGTAGTAATAATTCTCCTTATAATGTGACAGTGCAAAAAATACCCCCTTGTAATGCCCCCAGTTGAGCTAATGTCCCCATAGTGCCCCAAAAAATGTGCCAGTATAAAATACCCCTATATAGTGCCCCCAGTAACTTCCCCCATAGTGCTCCTCTCCCCCCTTCCTGCTAGTGCCCCCCCAAAATGTACCAGTATAAAATGCCCCATATATAGTGCCCCAGTAGATGCCGCTCAGTGTCCGGCCTCTGATAGGCTGCCGGCCTAGTGTCCCCCATAATGCCCCCCAATAATGTGCCAGTAAGTGCCCCTATCATGTGCCAGTATCAAGTGCCTCTCCCCCCCCACATGTCCCAGTATCATAGTGCCATCTCCCCCCATGTGCCAGTATCAAGTGCCTCTCTCCTTCCCACCCCCCATGTGCCAGTATCAAGTGCCTCTCTCCTCCCCATGTCCCAGTATCATAGTGCCATCTCCCCCCCCCCCACTAAAAAGTGCCAATATCAAGTGCCTCTCTCCCTCCCCCCTCCCTATGTGCCAGTATCAGGTGCCCCCCCCCCCCCATGTGCCAGTATCAAGTGCCAACCCCCCCTCTCCCCTCCAGGTGCCAGTATCAGGTGCCTCCCCCCCCCCTATGTCCCAGTATCATAGTGCCATCTCCCCCCCCACCACCACCACAAAAAAAGTGCCAGTATCAAGTGCCTCTCTCCCTCCCCCCCCCCCCCCAATGCCAGTATCAGGTGCCTCTCTCCCTCCCCCCCCATGCCAGTATCAGGTGCCAACCCCACTCCCATGTGCCAGTATCAGGTGCCAACCCCCCTCCCCCCATGTGCCAGTATCAGGTGCCTTCCGCTCCCCCATGGCAGTAACAGTCGGGTATTAAAAAAAAAATAATAAACACTTCTACTTACCTCCATGTCAGCGATGCGATGCAGCCTCTTCCTGTGTCCCGCCTTGTATTCTGTCCCGCCCTGTATGCCCTTATATGGAGTCAGTGCTTGTATTTCAGAAAAGAGTCTGCTGGGATTCGAACCCAGGACCTTCTGCTTCAGAGGCAGAGCAGCTATCCACTAGACCATAAGAGCTGCCTTGAGGCTGAGTGAAAAAATATGAGACTTCTACTGTTATAGCTGGCTAAGTGTACATCTATACACATGGCAGCTGTTCATATATAGAGATGTAGCAGAGCTGAATGTGCAGGGACAGCTGTCATATACAGATATAGCAGTGCTAGGTGTGTTTGGGCAGCTGTCATGTGTATAGATGTATTTTTTTTTTTTTACAGTCAGTTGTAATGCAGCCTTTATGGCTGTGAGGGTAAATGCTTTGCCACTGATTCACTTATAGATTGGAGGTTGTGGGTTCGAATCCCAGACCAGGAGACTTTTAGCAGACAGTAAAATTAGATCACTCTAGCGGCTGTGAAGGGGCCCTGAACACAATATTTATCTAACTTGAAAATAAACTGTCACACACGCTGCTTGGGGCGCCGGGCCCCCTTGGCAGCCCGGGCCCCGAAGCAGCTGCTTCCCCTGCTTCCCCGGTAGTTACGCCACTGGGCAGTGGGTACAGTGTATCTCCACCCTCTGCTAGTCAGAGCACTGATGCGTAAACCCTTTTCCAATCACTACACTCATGCATCATCCTGTGCCAGTTATTGCACTGATTTGTCACCCTGTGCACTGATGCATTACTGTCATAAAAAGGTACAGTGCAGCCCTGGGCTCCACCCACACCACTGTCCCTACCTACTTTTACGACCCATCCTAAGTGATATCCCACAACTGGGCGACAGTCCCTTCTTACCGAAGTGCAGGGGCCTAAACCAAAATGGGAAAGGAGTAGTAAAACAGAAAGAAGTGAAAATCAGACAGGCGAAACCAGGACGGGATCAGGATCCAAAATCAGATACAAATACACAGCAAAGTAAAACCAGGAGATCATGTCAAAGACCAAGTCAAAAGGCAAAGGCGAGGTCACAACAAGCAGAGTCGAACACCAGGAGGTCACGTAGCAGCCAAAATCAGTAATCAGAAGCAATGCCAAAATCAGCAAGCAAAGGTCAGTGATCCAGAGTAGCAAGCACACAGCTAGCTAAGTGAGGTGACTTCTAGATACAGCAATTGCCTTAATATTCTTTGAACTAGACCTAAATGTACAGGTACTGCAACATTTGGGTCCCCATTTCTCCAGCTCACCAGATGACCAGTTAATAACAGGATTATGTGGCTGGAGCCATGGCTGACTCGAGATCACGTTAGCTAGCAAATTTTCCATTACAAACAGAAAACAAACCTCCGAATGCATATCAGCATTCAGCATAGAGGGGTGAAATATTCAATCAAACCCTTGGCCAAGGGTGTGGCATCTACAGCGGTGACCTATACGTGGTCCTGGAGAGTAAGTAATGGAATACCCACAGAAACAGCAAAATTAAAATCAATAAAATTGGCATCAGAGGCAAAATCAGTAATCAGAAGCGAAGTCAAAGTCAGCAGGCAAAGGTCAGTAATCCAGAGTAGCAAACACACAGCTAGCGAGACAAGAATACCTGCTGCCGGGAGATGCCTGTTTAAATAGCCCGCCTCAGGAGACATGTGACGCCAGCACAAAGTCTGATTGGTCTGGCGTCCTAGCTCCCTGATAGGTCAAGCAAGCAGTTCCACGGTCAGCGGGCTGGTTGCCATAGAAACAGAGTGATGCCTGATGCCCTACACTAAAGCATCACCTCGTACCAGTCACTGCACCAGTACCTCCAACCTGTGCCAGTCACTGCACAAAAGCATCACCCTGTACCAGTCACTGCACCAGTACCTCCAACCTGTTCCACTACACTGAAGCATCACCTCGTACCAGTCACTGCACCAGTACCTCCAACCTGTTCCACTACACTGAAGCATCACCTCGTACCAGTCACTGCACCAGTACCTCCAACCTGTTCCACTACACTGAAGCATCACCCTGTACCAGTCACTGCACCAGTACCTCCAACCTGTTCCACTACACTGAAGCATCACCTCGTACCAGTCACTGCACCAGTACCTCCAACCTGTTCCACTACACTGAAGCATCACCTCGTACCAGTCACTGCACCAGTACCTCCAACCTGTTCCACTACACTGAAGCATCACCTCGTACCAGTCACTGCACCAGTACCTCCAACCTGTTCCACTACACTGAAGCATCACCTCGTACCAGTCACTGCACCAGTACCTCCAACCTGTTCCACTACACTGAAGCATCACCTCGTACCAGTCACTGCACCAGTACCTCCAACCTGTTCCACTACACTGAAGCATCACCTCGTACCAGTCACTGCACCAGTACCTCCAACCTGTGCCAGTCACTGTGTAAGAAGTAGAGGGGTCCAGCTTCTGATTAAACGATATTTATTTGATGTGGTAAAATCCATACGAAACAAGACAGGTACAAAATCAACGCGTTTCGGATCTCAAATTACCGATCCTTACTCATAATATAAAATGCCATTTGTGACTCTTCCACATAAATACACTTCCTCCAATCACATGCATAGAGACAACATCACGTGTTAATCAAGTGTGGTCTAATCACAAACATGGAATGACAAACCCAACATGTGCAGGAGAAACAAAAAAAAAACGTTACAAATTCGTTGATACTGTAAAGTCAGGTCCTGCTTCTTGTTCATGCCTGTGGGGCTATCAAGTTCGAACATCCAATATACCTCTCATCTTAGCAGTTTGCGTCTATGGTCACCCCCCCCCCCCCCTAACTGGGAGCGTGACCCTCTCCACACCCTGAACTCTAAAACCTTTTGTATTACCCTTATGTACAATGGCAAAGTGGCAGAAGAAGCATTGCGTGTTTGATGGTGAGGTATGTCAGATCCGTGTCCTGGTTGTAATCTGTTTGGCGGTACATCCTATATACTGCATGGAGCATTCAACACATGTAAGGATCAGTATTAGGGGATCCGAAACGCGTAGACCTGGTTGCTATGTTGGATTTTTAATGTACATGTGCTTTTTGGAATAAAGAACGTCACTTTCTGGAACCTGGACCCTTCGTTCACTCTCGGAATGGGTGGACACTCTCGGAATGGGTGGACACTCTCGGAATGGGTGGACACTCTCGGAATGGGTGGACACTCTCCTTCAACCTTTGGTGCAGCTCATACCAGGCTTCCTTAAGGATACAGTTTTGCAATCTTTTCATCATTTTGAATGGTGTGCTGCTTTCACATGGATTACAGCCGATGTGGTTTCATTATATACGAACATTCCTCATAATTTGGCAATTTCTGCCCTCAAATGTTTTTTAGGAAATTACAGCAATTATACTGTGGAGTTGCAAGATTTCAATTGCATTTCAGTTGATTTTTTTTAATGAAACACAATTTTTAAAATGTTTGATCGCAGTTATTTTCTCCAGGTCTCCGGTGTTTCATAGGATCAGTCCCGGCCTTTTCTGTGACCGCCTGAAGGCCAAACCAGTATGGCTTTCGTATCAGGGCAGCTATAAATGCGGTCACAGAAAATGCACGTGCTGTGAACATATATGTCTGTTAGGCCCCATTCACGCGTCCGCAATTTCGTTCTGCATTTAGCGGAACGGAATTGCGCACCCATTCATCTCTTTGGGGCCGCACGATGTGCGGCCCGACTCCGGAAATGCGGACCCACACTTCCGGGTCCGCATTTCCGTTCCCGGAAAAAAAAGAAAATGTCCTATTCTTTTAGTGCCGGCAATGTGCAGTCCGCAAAATTTGGAACGCACTGCCCTTGGATCTGCAAAACAGGTTACGGACGTGTGAATGGAGCCTTAGTTAAACAGTCACGTCCACAGGGAATGGCAAAAGTCACAAAATAAAACAATATATTAACGGCAACACTGAGTTTGCGGCCTGACATGTGTTGAATGCTCCATGCAGTATATAGGATGTACCGCCAAACAGATTAGAACCAGGACACGGAGACATGTATCTGACAGACCTCACCATCAAACACGCAATGCTTCTTCCAGCTGTTTCTGGGAAAGGTATGTAGTCTTACTTGGCAGCTGATACGAAGCATAGACCTCCTCGAACTCTTTCGCCAGCTTTTCATGTTTGCACGCTTTGAGAGCATTGATAAAATGTTTCGGCCAGTCATCACCTCTGATCAGATCTAGATAGAAGGTCATCACCGATTTCCTGATGCCCTCATTTTTGAAATGGGCTTTCAGCTTCTCCTGTACAAATATATAATACACCCATTAAAGGGGTTGTGTCACAAAACATATTCTACATTTTTTCAAACCAGCCCTTGGATCGGAACACTTTTATAATTGCATGTCGTTAAAAATTTTGCATAGCCTCTGAGTTATTCACTGAAATCTATCTGTATAGCGCCACCTGCTGTTTGTCCTTTTCCTTTTATTTTTGTCCGTCTCACTGATCTGGTTGGACATGCTCAGTTTAAATGTTCAACATGGGCACTGTATGGCATCTATTGGTACTGTATGGCAGCAATGGATCGCTGCATGCCACTAAGGGGGTACTGTATGGCAGTAAAGGGCAGCGTATGGCACTATTTCTTGGGACAAACTATGATGTAACCTGTATATTTCAATATAATATCAAATGCATATATAAGATATATGTAGAGGATGTATACACTATATATCAGGATGCTGTATGCTACGATTTACATTGACACTGTGTGGTAAGACTCTATATCTGGTCGTGTATAGGAGAAAGCTATCGAAGGTGTATGGACATTTTAAAACTGTAGAACAGCAGAATTCTGAATACAGCTCTGGAAATAAATGGCCAGTTGTTGGATTGTGAGCCTTACCACAGTAGCCAGGGTGAGGCAGGGGGTCAGATGTGGTAACAGCTCATCAAGTGCTATGTTTTCTAGACACCTCAGATTATTTTGCAGATACTTCTCCAACTTGTCATCTGCAAAAGTCATTGTTCACCCTAGAAGAAACGAGAGAAAAAAAATCAACTCATCCATCACTGCACTCATCAATATTAACAGATCCCTTCAGACAGTAAACTATCCATCCATCTACACTATCCATCCATCTACACACCATCCAACCATCTACACTATCCATCCATCTACACTATCTACACCATTCAACCATCTACACCACCCAACCATCTACACCATCCATCCATCTACACTATCTACACCATTCAACCATCTACACCACCCAACCATCTACACCAACCAACCATCTACACGATCCATCCATACTATCCAACCATCTATGCTATCCATCCATCTACACCGTCCAACCAACTACACTATCCATTCATCTACACTATCCAATCACCTATACTATCCAACCATCTACACTAACCATCCATCTACATTATCCAACCATCTACACTAACCATCCATCTACACTATTAAACCATCTACACTATCCAACCATCCCCGCTATCTAATCACCTACACAATCCAACCATCTATGCTATCCAACCACCTACACTATCCAACCATCTACACTAACCAACCATCTACACTATCCAACCATCTACGCTATTTTTCCATGTACACTATCCAACCATCTACACTATCCAATCATCTACGCTAGCCAACCATCTACGCTATCCAACCATCTACGCTATCTTTTCATCTAAACTATCCAACCATCTACACTATCTACACCATTCAACCATCTACACCACCCAACCATCTACACCAACCAACCATCTACACGATCCATCCATACTATCCAACCATCTATGCTATCCATCCATCTACACCGTCCAACCAACTACACTATACATCCATCTACACTATTCATTCATCTACACTACCCATTCATCTACACTATCCAATCACCTATACTATCCAACCATCTACACTAACCATCCATCTACATTATCCAACCATCTACACTAACCATCCATCTACACTATTAAACCATCTACACTATCCAACCATCCCCGCTATCTAATCACCTACACAATCCAACCATCTATGCTATCCAACCACCTACACTATCCAACCATCTACACTAACCAACCATCTACACTATCCAACCATCTACTCTATTTTTCCATGTACACTATCCAACCATCTACACTATCCAATCATCTACGCTAGCCAACCATCTACGCTATCCAACCATCTACGCTATCTTTTCATCTAAACTATCCAACCATCTACAATATCTGTCCATCTACACTATCCGTCCATCTAGACTATCCAACTATCTACACTATCCGTCCACCTACACTATCCAACTATCTATGCTATCCATCCATCTATGCTATCCATCCATCTATACTATCCAGCCATCTACACTATCCATCCACATAAACTGTCCAACCATCTACACTAACTATCTAAACTATCCAACCATATGCAATATCCGACCATCTACACTATCCGTCCTACACTATTCAACTATCTATGCTTTCCATCCATGTATACTATCCAGCCATCTACACTATCCATCAATATAAACTGTGCAGCCATCTAAACTGTTCAATCATCTACACTATCCAACCATCTACACTATCCAACTATCTACACTATCTGTCCATCTACACTATCCAACCATCTACACTTTCCAACTATCTAACAGTACCCAACCATCCACACTATCCATCCATCTACACTATCCATCCATTTACACCATACATCCATTTATGATATCCATCCTTCTATACTATCCAACCATCTACAGTATCCAACTATTTACACAATGCATCAATATACACTATCCATCCATCTACACTATCCATGCACCTACACTATACATCCATCTATATTATCCATCAATTCTATATATCCATCTACACTATCCATCCATCTACACTATCCAGCTGTCTACATTATCCAATCATCTACACTGTCCAACTATGTACATTATCCATCAATATACACTATCCATCCATCTAAACTATCCAACCATCTATGATATCCGTCCTTCTACACTATCCAACCATCTACAGTATCTAAATATTTACACTATACATCCATCTGCACTATCCAACCATCTACATTATCTATCAATATACACTATCCATCCATCTACCCTATCCAACCATCTACACTATACATCCATCTACACTATACACTACGTGCAGAATTATTAGGCAAATGAGTATTTTGACCACATCATCCTCTTTCTGCATGTTGTCTTACTCCAAGCTGTATAGGCTCGAAAGCCTACTACCAATTAAGCATATTAGGTGATGTGCATCTCTGTAATGAGAAGGGGTGTGGTCTAATGACATCAACACCCTATATCAGGTGTGCATAATTATTAGGCAACTTTCTTTCCTTTGGCAAAATGGGTCAAAAGAAGGACTTGACAGGCTCAGAAAAGTCAAAAATAGTGAGAT
The DNA here is from genome assembly GCF_014858855.1 of Bufo gargarizans. Lineage (NCBI taxonomy): Eukaryota > Metazoa > Chordata > Amphibia > Anura > Bufonidae > Bufo > Bufo gargarizans. Next base: position 90,670 of record NW_025334648.1, on the reverse strand, counting down.
ATCTTGCAGAGGGATGCAGCACTCTTAAAATTGCAAAGCTTCTGAAGCGTGATCATCGAACAATCAAGCGTTTCATTCAAAATAGTCAACAGGGTCGCAAGAAGCGTGTGGAAAAACCAAGGCGCAAAATAACTGCCCATGAACTGAGAAAAGTCAAGCGTGCAGCTGCCAAGATGCCACTTGCCACCAGTTTGGCCATATTTCAGAGCTGCAACATCACTGGAGTGCCCAAAAGCACAAGGTGTGCAATACTCAGAGACATGGCCAAGGTAAGAAAGGCTGAAAGACGACCACCACTGGACAAGACACACAAGCTGAAACATCAAGACTGGGCCAAGAAATATCTCAAGACTGATTTTTCTAAGGTTTTATGGACTGATGAAATGAGAGTGAGTCTTGATGGGCCAGATGGCTGGATTGGTAAAGAGCAGAGAGCTCCAGTCCGACTCAGACGCCAGCAAGGTGGAGGTGGAGTACTGGTTTGGGCTGGTATCGTCAAAGATGAGCTTGTGGGGCTTTTTTGGGTTGAGGATGGAGTCAAGCTCAACTCCCAGTCCTACTGCCAGTTTCTGGAAAACACCTTCTTCAAGCAGTGGTACAGGAAGAAGTCTGCAAGGTAAGAAAAACATGATTTTCATGCAGGACAATGCTCCATCACACGCAGTCCAAGTACTCCACAGCGTGGCTGGCAAGAAAGGGTATAAAAGAAGAAAATCTAATGACATGGCCTCCTTGTTCACCTGATCTGAACCCCATTGAGAACCTGTGGTCCATCATCAAATGTGAGATTTACAAGGAGGGAAAACAGTACACCTCTCTGAACAGTGTCTGGGAGGCTGTGGTTGCTGCTGCACGCAATGTTGATGGTGAACAGATCAAAACACTGACAGAATCCATGGATGGCAGGCTTTTCAGTGTCCTTGCAAAGTAAGGTGGCTATATTGGTCACTGATTTGTTTTTGTTTGTTTTGAATGTCAGAAATGTATATTTGTGAATGTTGAGATGTTATATTGGTTTCACTGGTAAAAATAAATAATTGAAATGGGTATATATTTGTTTTTTGTTAAGTTGCCTAATAATTATGTACAGTAATAGTCACCTGCACACACAGATATCCCCCTAAAATAGCTAAAACTAAAAACAAACTAAAAACTACTTCCAAAAATATTCAGCTTTGATATTAATGAGTTTTTTGGGTTCATTGAGAACATGGTTGTTGTTCAATAATAAAATTAATCCTCAAAAATACAACTTGCCTAATAATTCTGCACTCCCTGTACATCCATCTACACTATACATCCATCTACACTAGCCATCAATTATATATATATCTATCTACAATATCCTTCCATCTAAACAATCCAACATCTACACTATCCAACCATCTACATTATCCATCAATCTACACTGTCCAACCATTTACACCATTCATCAATATACACTATCTATCCATCTATCTACACTATCTAACCATCTATGCAATCCATTAATTTACACTATTCATTAGTCTATAATATCCAACCATCTATGCCATCAATTCTTCTACACTATCCATCCAGCTATACTATCCATCCATCTATGTTATCCATCCATCTATACTAGCTTCCACCTTCACTATCCAACCTTCTACACTATCCATCCATTTACACTATCTACTTATCTATACTATCCATCTACACTATCTACTTATCTATACTATCCATCTACACTATCCATCTATATTATGCATCCATCTACACTATCATCCAAACTATCCATCTATCTATACCAGGGATGGCCAACCTGTGTCTCTCCAGCTGTTGCAAAACTACAACTCCCAGCAAGCCCAGACTACCTACAGTTATCAGCTTACAGCAGGGCATGGTGGTAGTTGTAGTTTAACAACAGCTGGAGAGCCACAGGTTGTCCAGCCCTGATCTACACTTTCCATCTATCTACATTATCTATTTACACTATCCATCCATCTATTCTGTTCACTCATCTATACTATCTTTCCTTCTCTGTTATCCATCCATTTTCCATGCATCTTTTCCAACCATCTTTACCCTTCACCTATCCATTCATTCATTTATACATCCAACCTTTCTTCTGTGCATCATCTGGCCAGTCTTCCATTCATCCACCCTTGTATTTATCTATCAAACTATCCCCTTATCTGTCCATCATCAGTCCCAACATGCATCCATCTAACAACTATTCATTAATTCACCTGCACATCATCCATCGATACAAGCATCTGTCTACCTGACCACTCATTATTTCATCTGTCCATCATCCAGGCACCCACCTAGCAAACGATCCAATTTATCTGTCAATCATGCATCCTTACATACCTACATCCAACCATTCATTCATCTGTCCATCATCCACCCAGACAAGCTTCAATCTAGCTAACCATCCATTCCCCTGTCCATCATTTATCCTAACTTGTAGCCATCTAGCCAACCATCCATTCATCTGTCCATCATTCATCCATCTATACATCTAAGAAATCATCCATTCATCCATCCACACTAGCCTCCATCCATTGACTATCCACTATCCGTTTGTCCATCACCCCCTTCATCCACTGCATGGTCCATCAATCCAACCATAAACCCCCTACTCATCCCGTACCTTTGCTCGCTCCATCCATTTGCCAATACATCCATAAGTCCATGGCTTCATCTCTCCATCATCCATTTATCTGCATCCTGCTCACTCATAGACAGGAATAGGCCATGCATCTGCCTGAGAGCACATCTTAAGGACAGGTTTTCATCCGGAGATTTTAAATATTGAATATCTCTATTCACTAACAGCAAGCAGAATTATTGAACTTATATGGAAGAACCTTTATATTCATAAAACCTGGATTTCTGCTTAGTCTTTTTTTTGCTTCATCAGGGTTCCTTGATTTGTCCTCTTCTGCCAGGTCACATCAGTCTGGAAAAGGTGGTGGACAGCTGATTCGGCTGCTATTATGGCTCCCATGGAGGTCAATGAATGGCCCCAGAGGTTTGGTCAAATGACTTAGGACTACTTTGGTTTACCTGTTAAGAACCTGGGGGATGATGCTTACGTGACAGCAGTTTATATGCTCATTTTGTACTTTGCTTCCTCACACCACTCCTGCACATATACGTCAGCAGGATATTCACCTGTAGTACATCTGCACCTATGACACCCGCTCATGATCGGAGGGGTACAGAAGATGGAGACGAGGTCACATTTCCAATATTTTTCACAATATTTAAAACGCTTGTTTCCATCCTACACCTTAGAATTAAACTAGATAAAAATAAGTAATTTGAGAGACATTTGTGTTTTTTTAACAGTTTATTTATCTTTGTAAGTATAATGTATTACATGTTATGTACTAATCCTAAATTACATCCTGTATTATACTCCAGAGCTGCACTCACTATTCTGCTGGTGCAGTCACTGTGTACATACATTACATTACTTATCCTGTACTGATCCTGAGTTACATCCTGTATTATACTCCAGAGCTGCACTCACTATTCTGCTGGTGCAGTCACTGTGTACATACATTACATTACTTGTCCTGTACTGGACCTGAGTTACATCCTGTATTATACTCCAGAGCTGCACTCACTATTCTTCTGGTGGAGTCACTGTGTACATACATTACTTATCCTGTACTGATCCTGAGTTACATCCTGTATTATACTCCAGAGCTGCACTCACTATTCTGCTGGTGCAGTCACTGTGTACATACATTACATTACTTATCCTGTACTGATCCTGAGTTACATTTTGTATTATACTTCAGAGCTGCACTCACTATTCTGCTGGTGCAGTCACTGTGTACATACATTACATTACTTATCCTGTACTGATCCTGAGTTACATCCTGTATTATACTCCAGAGCTGCACTCACTATTCTGCTGGTGCAGTCACCATGTACATACATTACATTACTTATCCTGTACTGATCCTGAGTTACATCCTGTATTATACTCCAGAGCTGCACTCACTATTCTGCTGGTGGAGTCACTGTGCACATACATTACATTACTTATCCTGTACTGATCCTGAGTTACATCCTGTATTATACTCCAGAGCTGCACTCACTATTCTGCTGGTGCAGTCACTGTGTACATACATTACATTACTTATTCTGTACTGATCCTGAGTTACATCCTGTATTATACTCCAGAGCTGCACTCACTATTCTGCTGGTGCAGTCACTGTGTACATACATTACATTACTTATTCTGTACTGATCCTGAGTTACATCCTGTATTATACTCCAGAGCTGCACTCACTATTCTGCTGGTGGAGTCACTGTGTACATACATTGCATTACTTATCCTGTAATGATCCTAAGTTACATCCTGTATTATACTCCAGAGCTGCACTCACTATTCAGCTGGTGGAGTCACTACGTACATACAAACACTGAATAAGTGAGGATTGCTGAAAGGGATTACAGAATTGTGAATTTACTATTTAACGACTTGTAAACACTTGGAGTCATTTATCAAACTGGTGTAAAGTAGAACTGGCTTAGTTGCCCATACCAACCATTTGGATTCCACCTTTCATTTGCCAAAGGAGCTGTTGAATCTGATTGGTTGCTATGGGCAACTAAGCCAGTTCTACTTTACACCAGTTTGATAAATCTCCCACACTGTTCCTAAAGCCACTTCTCTAGTGGGCATATCAGGAAGGCGTTCCATCAGTAGGAAGTGCTGCCACGTCCCTAGACTGTCCTCACTTGGTAATTGCTCGGGTCTGACCACAGGGACCGATCACAATAGTGAAGAAGGGGTCGGGGGTGTCAGCAGTAGCTGCACGGTACATGGAGGTGTGCGGAGGGGAGATATATAGAAGGAGGCGCAGTGGTTTTAGGCTCTCTAGAATAAGTAAAATAAAAGAGGAAAATTCTGGGGAAGTTGGAGGCCTGGGTGGAAAGGTGGCAAAAACGTAAAATGTATGTGGGTGGTAAGGATATTGGGGGAGGTTGTAAAAACCAATGCCAGGCAGCTGCTGCTAAAGCACCTGACAGATGCTCCAAAGGATGGCCTAGGAACACATGATAAGAACATAGAGGGTCATTTATCAAACTGGTGTAAAGTAGAACTGGCTCAGTCATCCATAGCAACCAATCAGATTCCTCCTTTTATTTTGGAAAGCTCCTTTGGAAAATGAAAGGTGGAATCTGATTGGTTGCTATGGGCAACTAGGCCAGTTCTACTTTACACCAGTTTGGTAAATTCCCCCATAGTTCTCAGTAAACAGCGGTACCGGCCGTCTGACACTAACACAGATCCGATATTGATGACCTATCCTGAGCATAGACCATCAATATCAGAATCTCGGACAACCGTTTTAAGGGAAGAGGTCCCTAATAAGTTATTCAAGTTGGGGAGACCTAGTTACTATGAACATCCATATGGAGGGTCAGTACAGAGGTCTCTCTAATGATCTTTTTATACTTAAACCATAACCACGACATGAAGGCATGCCCTAGGTCTAGGGGAGAAGGTTTCACCGTAGACAAGGATTCTTTACTGTAAGAGCAGTGAAGTCTATAAAGTTTAGGGGTGGAAATATGGCCTGTGCAGCTGGTTCAACTGCACAGGGGCCCAGAGATGGAGAGGGCCCTTCCCTTTGGCAGCTGAGGTGTTTTTTTATTTATTTTTTTACCTCCCTTCCTCTGCCAGAGTAACCTGGTCACCTTAAGGTGGAGGGGGGACCTGATTAAGACTTATTGTGAATCTGCTGCCCATTCTGCCTATACTCCATAGCTGAAGGACCTGCGATGAGGTCACCATCATGTGACTAGTGCAGAAAGAGGCAGTGCTCAGCAGTGGAGACCTGTGATGCCATAGAGAAATGCTTGGAGATGTTGTTCTCCCCATTATACCGCCTCCCTGCTTAGTGGGGGGGGGGGGGAGATATGTTATTTAACTGGGATTGTATGTTAGAGGGTGTGACGAATACCACGCCTCGTGCCCACTTGATATCACCTATGTCGAGCTCACGAGACGCAGTATGGTCACTTGTTATCAAAGCGTGACGTTGCGCCCTCCAGAAGAGCAGGTAAGGGCAGCTTGGTACAGTTTACACAGGCACCTCCTGTCCACGCGGGCACAGAGAGGCAACAAGCTGAGAGAGCCTTTTCACTGCCGCAGTGAAAACAGCGCTGTCTCAGCCCGGGTATCTGCCACCAGCTTCTCGTTTGATATAAGCCCAGTCCGCTAACGGGATTATATAGGGTGAGAAACCAACCCATGGTAGCTTCTAACTAGGCCAAAACACGGATGTGGGGATTCGTGATCAAAATACAAGATAGCACAAGATAAAATTATAAATTGCATCGCCTTAAGGGCACACTAGATGACACAATATACACAGAGAATATATACAGTGGTCGGAGGTTACAGATATAGGTGATATAGGTACAACAGGGTTAAGCAGAACAATAAGTCAGTTTACCAGCTATATGAGTCCTTTGGGTAGTGGGGAATTCTTAGCTGTATTCACGTTGGAGGCAGTGATGTCAGCCAGTTGCAGGTCCCTCCAAACACATTACACGATGTGACTCCCTTTCAGAGAAAAGACCCCGCCCGCTGGCTTGCATGGGCTTATGACCTGTAGCCAGGCGCTCCCCTCCCCGCCTATGGGTAGGGTCCACCCCTCCTACTCTGGTGCTGGCAGCAAATGACCCATGAAACCCCTTAGGGCTTATAGCCCCAGACCAGAATGTCGCAGGAAAATTGTTCCGGGCCCAATTGATTCCGCCTGGGTTACGGCTACAACTAGAGTCCAAACATGTCCCTTCCCTGGCATCCCATCCTCAAACAAAAACCATGGGCACGTTTATCGTGGCCACTGGGACACAAATATGTATCCGGTTTGCGCCTGCGATGGCCGGGCGATTCATAATTCCTTATGAAATGTAGGTGCCAACATGTCTGGGAGGTATCATTGACCTGGCAAGGGCTGATACCTCCTGCTGGGGGTTTTACTGCAGGATCCGTGCTGTCTGACTGGAGGTGTGAAATGTAACCAAATGTGGCCTGCTAGGAGTTTCCTGCTATCCGGCTACGGCTTTGACGCAGGGCCCCCCTGTGGAGCTTGATTTCCTCTGCCATCTTTCAGCAAATGGTGGGTGTTTGGAAATGGCTGACAGTAAATATTAATCCATATTCCTCACACCTCCCCCTTTTAGGGGGCGCCAGGGGGCAGCAAATTCCTGTGTTCCCCTGTGCGCCCATCCGCACCCTCTCTGGTGGTGAATGGCAAAGTGGTACGACTGGAGCGCCAGTCTCTCGCGTATCCACCTCCCCTTCGTATCTGACTCCTGGAGTCACCCGGACTGAGCCTGACACTGAGGCCAAAATTACTGGCATTAGTCGGTACTATAAACTGCAGCGTGAAGTGAGCTGCTTGTAGTACCGGGAAGCTGGAAAGGGCGTCCTTCAGAGCCTGGAAGGCCGTCTCGCAGTCGTCTGTCCAATCGACTGCCGAGGGCAGCTTTTTCCTGGTGTGGTCCGTCAGGGACATCGCCAGGATACTATAGTGGGGCGTGAACTCCCTATAGTACCCGGCAGTGCACAGGAAGGACAATACCTGGTGCTTGTCCCGGAGGGTGAGCCAGGAGGAGCTGGCATCCACTCTCCCATGTTCCGGTTCCAAAGCTTCCCTGCCTGCCCGGGGCCCCTTGCTCATGCCCAGCTGGCACTTTCCTGGCGTCAAGCCTGCCTGGCAGATCTGCCTGAGCATCTGCGCCAGATGCTCTCGGAGATCCTCCCATGTAGGACCAAAGAGAGCAATGACCTCCAGGTACACGGCCGCGTAGTCCTTTAAGTCCCTTAAGCAGCTTGACCATCCTCTTAGAAGTGGCAGGGGCATACTCCATGCCCAATGGTATCTTAGTGGACGTCGTCCTTCCGGGCGTGTTGGTAAACCATTCCCGGAAGGGGCGGCATTGTGAGAGGGCACCTGCCTTCCGCTCGTGATGCGCCTGCATCAGGTTCACTGGGAAGGCCTTCTGCCTTCCCCGGGCGTTGTCCAGGGTGACCAGGTACTACCTGGCATTGAGCCGCTGGTGCGCGAGGTACGGGCCCTCCCAGGCCGCCTGAAGGCTTGTCCTGAGGTACTGGGACCAGGATCCACACTTGCTGAACCACGTGGTGGGTCCTCTCACAACCTCCTGGCTGTACTCCCGATTTCAGGTCGGTCTGGGCCTGCCCCATACTGTCATGCACCAACCGCAACAAGGCCTGTGCCTTTTCCTGGAAGCGCACGACACACTCGATGACCGATGCCCCAGGGGTGGCTACATCTCCCGTCCACGCCTCTGTCTTAGCGGTCCCTGGGTATCTGGTCACCGGAATCTCATGCGCAACCCACAGAAATTCCACCCTGAATGGATAGAGTACCACAAATTGTCGGTCCTAGGCCACGCCTCTTGTGAGCCCTGTTGGACCGTTTCCTGGTACAACAGTCCTTGGTCCCAGGCCGCCCTCTGGAGGTCTGAATCCAAGGGAGGCCATGCCATATGCTCCGTGAGAGCTTTCAAGCTGGCGCTAGCCCCTAGTACCAGTTGAAACCCCTGGTGGGACGTGGTCAGAATAGACTAGACTGCCACGACTCCTGTCAGTTCTACTAACTGCCGTTCCCTAGGCCACACCTCTGTTGAGCCCTGCTGGACTGTGACCCGGCACAGTCGTCCTTGGTCCCAGACTACCCACTCGAAGTCTGAGTCAGAGGGAGGCGGTGCCGCTTATTCCTTGAGAGCGTTCAGTCTGGCGTCAGCCACTAACACCACCTGAAACCCCTGACCGGACGTGGCAAGAATAGACAAAACTGCCACGTCCTCTGTCAGGTCCCCTGGACCTGTCTCCTGGCCTCCATCTGACTTGGCAGCCACTTGGTCGGAAGGGGGAAAGCCACCAGACCTCTGAGGGGCCCCTAGGGCCCCAAAACTCCCACTGCGCGTGACAGCAGCTATGGTCGCTGCCACCGCTGGTAGTGCCTGCTTCCCCTTGGCTTCCAGCCAAGTCACCAGTCCAGACGGACTAACCTGGCCCTCTGACATCCCGGTTGTGGAGGAATCCTGCACTGAGGCTTTACCTGGGAGCCCTATCTCTCCTGGGACAACCCTGACCTCATTTGCATTCTCCTCCCCCACAGCTGTCTGCCCCCTGCTTGTCCCCTCAGTAGCCACACCTGAGGACAACAGGTCCCAGCATGCTTTCTGGCCACAGCCTGGGGCCTCAGCACAGCTGGCGTGAATAACCCCCTCCCCCTTGAGGGGAGAGGCACACATAACATCCCCTCACCCCACATCCCCATCAACAGGCATGTTATGAACAATAACAGTATCAACAGGGGTGGACATGACATCACATTCTGGGGGATCGGACCTCGGGGTGTCAGCGGCCACGTACTTAGACACAAGGTCTGTCCCCAGCAAAACACTGGCAGGGATATTTGAGGATACCCCCACCTCCCTTATTCCTCGACCGGCACCCCAGGCAGCACCGGTTCTACTCCTCCGATCCCGGAGACAGTAAGGGATCTCCCAGGCAATAAATCATTGGGTGCCACCAGTTCAGGCCGTACCATTGTCATCTCAGCACCGGTGTCTCTAAGTCCCATGGCCACGGCCTGGCCCACGGTGAGCGGTTGAAAATTGTCAAGGGACCTTCCACCACCCACACACACCACAGTGGACAGTTTTGCGGGTCGATGACTAGGACGGGTCCCTCGCGTGCTGGGTACATGTGGCCTTGAAGTGTCCTGGCTGCTTACACAAGTGGCAAAGTCGGGGTTCCCCCACTGACGTGGAAACTGTAGCAGGGGCTGGTGCCCACTTGGGCCTAGGGGCAGCAGGTACAGCGTCAGTCTTACCCCCTCTCCAGCCGACAGGTTTCCAGGCGTCTGAAGTCCTGTTGTTTGTGTATTAATCGGCCGAGGGCTGCTGTTGCGGAGGCCCACTCTGGCTTCCGGTCGCGGAGGTACTACTGTAGGTCCTCTGGGCAATTCCACAAGAACTGCTCTGTGGCGATGAGCTCCTTCAGCTGCTGGATGGTGGTCCATCATTCAAAGCCCCAGCCATCTCCTTAGCCTTGCTTCGTGTGTAACTGACCATCATTGCCACGGATGGTCCCTGACACAGACTGCAACCTGATGCGCACACACCTTATGTATTTGCACTCAGACTGTCTAGTGTTGAGCTGATCTGCCACCAGCTTCTCGTTTGATATAAGCCCAGTCTGCTAACGGGATTATATAGGGTGAGAAACCAACCCACGGTAGCTTATAACTAGGCCGAAACACGGATGTGGGGATTCGTGATCGAGATACAAGATAGCACAAGATTAAATTATATACTGAATCGCCTTAAGGGCACACTAGATGACACAATATACACAGAGAATATATACAGTGGTCGGAGGTTACAGATATAGGTACAACAGGGTTAAGCAGAACAATAAGTCAGTTTACCAAATATATGAGTCCTTTGGGTAGTGGGGAGTTCTTAGCTGTATTCACGTCGGAGATAGTGATGTCAGCCGGTTGCAGGTCCCTCCAAACACATTGCACGATGTGACCCCCTTTCAGAGAAAAGACCCAGCCCGCTGGGCTTATGACCTGTAGCCGGCTGCTCCCCTCCCCTATGGGTACGGTCTACCCCTCCTACTTTGGTGCTGGCAGCAAATGACCCATAAAACCCCTTAGGGCTCATAGCCCCAGACCAGAATGTCGCAGGATGGTTCTGGGCCCAATTGATCTGCCTGGGTTCCGGCTACAACTAGAGTCTAAACATGGTACTGTTAGTTGGTTTCTGTGGGGAGATATGGATATCTCCCTTCCCTGGCATCCCATCCTCAAACAAAGACCATGGGCATGTTTATCGTGGCCACTGGGACACAAATATGTATCCGGTTTGCGCCTGTGCCCTGGCAAGGGCTGATACCTCCTGCTGGGGGTTTTCCTGCAGGATCCGTGCTGTCTGACTGGAGGTGTAAAATGTAACCAAATGTGGCCTGCTAGGAGTTTCCTGATATATGGCTGCGGCTTTGAAGCAGGGCCCCCTGTGGAGCTTGATTTCCTCTGCCATCTTTCAGCAAATGGTGGGTGTAAGGACATGGCTGACAGTAAATATTAATCCATATTCCTCACAGAGGGGCTGAAGGGAGGGAGGGGTGTAAGGAAGAGAGGTTATCAGGGCATCGCTAGGTTAAAACATTCAGGGCCTGGGCCCAGGATGTTTTGTCCCATGCCCGAATGTCCTGCCTGCCTGCCTGCCTGCCTGCTAGATACAACTGTATTGCCGTACACAGAACGGCAATACAATTGAATCTAATACACTGGGAAGAGGTGAAGGACCTGTGGTGACATCACAGGTCATGTGATCAGCAAAACAGGCTGTGATAGGATGACCTGGATGATGTCACCATCATGTGACCAGTGCAGGATTGGACCGGAGTGAAGAGGAGAAGGAGCCTAATGGTGATGTCTGTACAGGAGAGGTAAGTGAAGGGAGAGGCAGATGCTGGGAGTTGTAGTTATTTAACTGGAATGTATGTTAGGGCTGAAGGGAGGGATGTTATTGACATAGAACTGTGTGCTTGAGGTGGCTGGGGGAGGGAGTGATGTTATTTACATGGGACTGTATGTTGAAAGTGGATGGTGGGGGGAATGATGTTTATGTACATGGGACTTAATGTTTAGGCTACGTTCACACTTGCGTTTGGGGATCCGCTTGTGAGATCCGTTTCAGGTCTCTCACAAGCAGCCCCAAATGCATCAGTCTGACCTAGCACACAATAGCAGAGCCGCTGGCAGCAGGGAGGGGAGGGGCTCGGGAGGAGTGTAATCTGATCCTAGAGTGGAAGCTGCTTCTGCCAGCCCCTCCCCTCCCCGCCCACCAACCAATCAGAGCTGAGTCAGTGAGTCACAGCACACAATAGCAGAGCCGCTGGCAGCAGGGAGGGGAGGGACTCGGGAGGAGTGTAATCTGATCCTAGAGTGGAAGCTGCTTCTGCCAGCCCCTCCCCTCCCCGCCCACCAACCAATCAGAGCTGAGTCAGTGAGTCACAGCACACAATAGCAGAGCCGCTGGCAGCAGGGAGGGGAGGGACTCGGGAGGAGTGTAATCTGATCCTAGAGTGGAAGCTGCTTCTGCCAGCCCCTCCCCTCCCCGCCCACCAACCAATCAGAGCTGAGTCAGTGAGTCACAGCACACAATAGCAGAGCCGCTGGCAGCAGGGAGGGGAGGGACTCGGGAGGAGTGTAATCTGATCCTAGAGTGGAAGCTGCTTCTGCCAGCCCCTCCCCTCCCCGCCCACCAACCAATCAGAGCTGAGTCAGTGAGTCACAGCACACAATAGCAGAGCCGCTGGCAGCAGGGAGGGGAGGGACTCGGGAGGAGTGTAATCTGATCCTAGAGTCGAAGCTGCTTCTGCCAGCCCCTCCCCTCCCCGCCCACCAACCAATCAGAGCTGTCAGTGAGTCACAGCACACAATAGCAGAGCCGCTGGCAGCAGGGAGGGGAGGGACTCGGGAGGAGTGTAATCTGATCCTAGAGTCGAAGCTGCTTCTGCCAGCCCCTCCCCTCCCCGCCCACCAACCAATCAGAGCTGAGTCAGTGAGTCACAGCACACAATAGCAGAGCCGCTGGCAGCAGGGAGGGGAGGGACTCGGGAGGAGTGTAATCTGATCCTAGAGTGGAAGCTGCTTCTGCCAGCCCCTCCCCTCCCCGCCCACCAACCAATCAGAGCTGAGTCAGTGAGTCACAGCACACAATAGCAGAGCCGCTGGCAGCAGGGAGGGGAGGGACTCGGGAGGAGTGTAATCTGATCCTAGAGTCGAAGCTGCTTCTGCCAGCCCCTCCCCTCCCCGCCCACCAACCAATCAGAGCTGAGTCAGTGAGTCACAGCACACAATAGCAGAGCCGCTGGCAGCAGGGAGGGGAGGGACTCGGGAGGAGTGTAATCTGATCCTAGAGTCGAAGCTGCTTCTGCCAGCCCCTCCCCTCCCCGCCCACCAACCAATCAGAGCTGAGTCAGTGAGTCACAGCACACAATAGCAGAGCCGCTGGCAGCAGGGAGGGGAGGGACTCGGGAGGAGTGTAATCTGATCCTAGAGTGGAAGCTGCTTCTGCCAGCCCCTCCCCTCCCCGCCCACCAACCAATCAGAGCTGAGGCAAGGCAAGCACTAGCAGCTCTGAGTCTGAGTCACTGACACAAGTGCAGGGAGTCTAAGAAAGAATCGAATGAGTCTCAGGTTAAAAGAATCTAAAGATCAGACTTAGTTAGAGACTCATTCGATTCTTTGAGTTAAAAGAGCCGTGAGTCACTAGAACAGTTTACACTGAGGCTGATGCTTTTGCAGCAGTGATAAGATTAAGGGACAGGAGCAGAGAGATGAGAGAAGTGACAGATGACTGTGAAGACCACGCGATCTGTTGCTCAGAAGCCATGAGATTGTAAGGCTACTTTCACACTAGCGGCAGGACGGATCCGACAGGCTGTTCACCCTGTCAGATCCGTCCTGCCGTTATTTCGCCGGACCGCCGCTCTGTCCCCATTGACTATAATGGGGACGGGGGTGGAGCTCCGGCGCAGCACGGCAGTGCATGGCGAAAGGCCGCCGGACTAAAAGTACTGCATGTCCAACTTTTTAGTCCGGCGGCCTCTCACCGCGAACTGCCGTACTGCGCCAGAGCTCCACCCCCGTCCCCATTATAGTCAAAGGGGACGGAGCGGTGGCAGGACGGATCCGACAGGGTGACAATCTCTCTTCAGGTTTATTAGAAAATCGTGCACAAATTGCACACTAGTTATTTTCCTGAGTGATGTCTGTGTGGACTGTGAGGACTGTTTTATTATCAGCCAGTGTTACTGTTATCACCTTAGCACATCCAGTGCTCCCTGTGCGTTCACTTGGTTGTCCTGCTGTCAGACTGCTGTCACTGTGGGTGACAATGCATTGCATGCCCGGCACACGGCTCCTGAGTCCTCCTGTCCGCTTCCCTTCAGTCCTGACTCACTCAGTCAGAGCTCAGACAATGTACCAAGAGCCGACTCAGCGAGTCAGCAAGTGAATCGAAGCATCCGCGCATGCGCACCACCTAAGCTCTTCAGTCAGTAGACTCAGCAAGTGAACCGAAGATCCGATTCATGAATGAGCTGATTCAAATGAACCGATTGATCTGAAAGATCCGAACTTCCTATCTCTATTCCTTGCCCGCCCCCCCCCCCCCCCCCCCCGCTCCACTGATTCCCATATTATACCTGGTATACCGGCTCCGGCTGCATTCCCCTTTAAAAGGCTCTGAGCCGCTGCGCAGAGGAATGTAGCTGCGCAGCGGCAGGTGACGGCAAACGCTGTCCGCTGCCTGCTGCCGCCTCATGCCGTGACGCCGCCTTCAGATTAGCGCGCCGCAGCCTGCCTGCCACTGCCAGACATATTCTGGTTTGCAGGCTTGCAGCCAGGCGCGGCGGGAACTTCTGTTCTGGCCTCTGGGAGTGGGACTGGAATCGAATCTGGAAAGAATTGTGGTGGAAGCCTGCCCAGCTGCCCTAGTGCCCTCGCCCCTCGCCCCACTTAGCCAGCCCAGGAAGGAGTCGGTGCCGGCTCCATGCTCCACTCCATCACATGTTGGACCGGACGGACTCCAACGATTCATTAGGGTCCATTAGGTTACTTGTTTCCATAAATAATGTTATCATTTTACTGTTAATGGTGGCATACAGTATTTTTTCAAAGCAGAACACACAGCTAAATAGCTGGGGCTGGGTGGGCTGGCAAGGGAGGGGTTAATAACAATAAGTGATGGAGGATCCTGGCCCTGTGGCCGTTGTTCCGTTCCGCATGTCCGTTTAAATATAAAACATGTCCTATTCTTTTCCGCAAAATTCAACGGAGGAGCTCCCGGCCGTTCACAGACATCGCAGCAGCAAGCAGGTAAGTATGAATCTTCTACTGTTGTACTATTGCTAAGTAACCATGGCAACCAGGGCTGCAGTAGCTTCCTGGTTGCCATGGTTACCGATCGGAGCCCCAGCGATTAAACTGGGACTCCGATCGGAACTCCGCTGCCACCAATGATGAGGGGGGGGGGGGGGAATGGGAGACCGCACACTGCCACCAATGTTACTGCTATAGCGGTGGGGGGGGGCGATGGTGGTTGGCACACTGTGCCACCAACGATTTAATACAATAGAGGGAGGGAGGGGGGGCGATGGTGGGGGCACACTGTGCCACCAACGATATTCAAACTGGGGAGGGGGGGGGTCTGCCCCCTGCTGCCTGGCAGCCCTGATCTCTTACAGGGGAATATGATAGTACAATTAACCCCTTTAGGTGCCGCACCTGAAGGGGTTAATTGTGCTATCATATTCCCCTGTAAGAGATCAGGGCTGCCAGGCAGCAGGGGGCAGTCTTGTACAAAGTTTGCAGTGTATTCTAACTAGAAGCGTCCCCATCACCATGGGAACGCCTCTGTGTTAGAATATACTGTCGGAAATGAGTTTTCACGAAGTGAAAACTTAGGTCAGAAAAAGCTTTTATGCAGACGGATCTTCGGATCCGTCTGTATGAAAGCAACCTACGGCCACGGATCACGGACACGGATGCCAATCTTGTGTGCATCCGTGTTCTTTCACGGACCCATTGACTTGAATGGGTCCGTGAACCGTTGTCCGTCAAAAAAATAGGACAGGTCATATTTTTTTGACGGACAGGATACACGGATCACGGCCTCGGCTGCAAAACGGTGCATTTTCCGATTTTTCCACGGACCCATTGAAAGTCAATGGGTCCGAGAAAAAAAAACGGGAAACGGCACAACGGCCACGGATGCACACAACGGTCGTGTGCATGAGGCCTAAGTCTAAGTGTAGGTCAAACAGATCCGTCCTGACTTTACATTGAAATTCAATGGGGGACGGATCCGTTTGCAATTGCACCATATTTGTGTGAATGTAAACGGATCCTTCCCCATTGACTTACATTGTAAGTCAGGACGGATCCGTTTGGCTCCGCGCGGCCAGGCGGACACCCGAATGCTGCAAGCAGCGTTTTGGTGTCCGCCTACAGAGCGGAATGGAGGCAGAACGGAGCTAAACTGATGCATTCTGAACAGATCCTTATCCATTCTGAATGCATTGGGGCAAAACGATCCGTTCGGGGCCGCTTGTGAGATCACTGAAACAGATCTCACAGGCGGACCCAGAAACGGCAGTGTGAAAGTAGCCTATGCCGCATACTGAGCTGAGCTATTTCAAAGGCTCCAAATTATTTCTTTTCATATTGATCCTTATGTTGTCCACTTGGCTCGGCAGCTCTATGTTGTGTGGTCTTTGCTCGGGGGTAAAATGCAAAGCTGTTTTCTGGATTATGCCACAGGGCCAGGATCCTCCATCACTTATTGTTATTAACCCATCCCTTGCCAGCCCACCCAGCCCTATTTAGCTTTGTGTTCTGCTTTGAAAAAAATGTTTAGGCCATGAAGGGGTTATTTAAGTGTTGGAGGGGGTGGGGGGTGGGGGGTGTTATTGTGCATATTGTGTTTGGGATCCATTTAACAAGTTTGACCAGTTGGGTTTGAGAGTGGTTGAGTGTCATCCACAGATCCCCCATAACAGTGTGTCATCCACAGTTCCCCCATAACAGTGTGTCATCCACAGATCCCCCATAACAGTGTGTCCTCCACAGATCCCCCATAACAGTGTGTCCTCCACAGATCCCCCATAACAGTGTGTCCTCCACAGATCCCCCATAACAGTGTGTCATCCACAGATCCCCCATAAGAGTGTTCATCATCCACAGATCCCCCATAAGAGTGTTCATCATCCACAGATCCCCCATAACAGTGTGTCATCCACAGATCCCCCATAACAGTGTGTCATCCACAGATCCCCCATAACAGTGTGTCATCCACAGATCCCCCATAACAGTGTGTCATCCACAGATCCCCCATAACAGTGCAATCCACAGATCCCCCCCATAACAGTGTGTCATCCACAGATCCCCCCCATAACAGTGTGTCATCCACAGATCCCCCCCATAACAGTGTTCGTCATCCACAGATCCCCCATAACAGTGTGTCATCCACAGATCCCCCATAACAGTGCCATCCACAGATCCCCCATAACAGTGTGTCATCCACAGATCCCCCATAACAGTGCCATCCACAGATCCCCTCCATAACAGTGTGTCATCCACAGATCCCCCCCATAACAGTGTGTCATCCACAGATCCCCCCCATAACAGTGTTCGTCATCCACAGATCCCCCATAACAGTGTGTCATCCACAGATCCCCCATAACAGTGCGTCATCCACAGATCCCCCATAACAGTGTCATCCACAGATCCCCCATAACAGTGTGTCATCAACAGGTCCCCCATAACAGTGTCATCCACAGATCCCCCCATAACAGTGTGTCATCCCCAGATCCCCCATAACAGTGTGTCATCCACAGATCCCCCATAACAGTGTGTCATCCACAGATCCCCCATAACAGTGCCATCCACAGATCCCCCCCATAACAGTGTGTCATCCACAGAGCCCCCATAACAGTGTCATCCACAGATCCCCCCCCCCCCATAACACTGTGTCCTCCACAGATCCCCCATAACAGCTGCTTAAAAGAGTCTACCTTGTTGTGGTAGCAGGCTTCATACTATTTGGTCAAAAATTAATTCCTTACTGAAATCACTGATTATCACTTTTTACTGTAGGTCCTTGGGGGTGGAGGGGAGGTGGAGTCAGGACGGATTCTAAAGGGTAGGAGGGGGGGCCCAGGCCTTGAGCTGTGTAAGGGGCCCCAAAATTTCTGATGGCAGCCCTGGGTACAAGTACAGGACAGATCCGCACAAACGCAAGTGTGAAAGTAGCCTTAGGGGGTGATGTTTACATGGGATTGTGCGTTGGAGGCCGCTGGAGAGGAGGTGATGTTATTTACATGGGACTGTATGGTCAGTTGGGGCAGTGTTACTAATAAGGGCATTCTAGAAGGGAATTACTATTGGTGGGACTATGAGGAGCACTATTACTATGGGGGCAGTAATGTTTCTTTAGGATAGTATTTGGGGGTATTGGGGGGGTTTGAGGTTTGGCACAGCAAGCAGCAGGATAAAGCCTTATTCACACGTCAGTGTTTGTCAGTGATTTCCATCAGCGATTTTGAGCCAAAACCAGGTGCGGCTCTAGGCACAGAACAGGTGCAGGATCTTTCCCTTATACCTCATGTCTGTGAAGGCTCCAATCCTGCAATCCTGGTTTTGACTCACAATCACTAATGGGAATCACTGACCAAAACACTGACGTGTGAATGAGGCCTAACACTGTGGGGACTCCAGTTGGGGGATAATGATAGAATGTGAGGAAGCTAAGGCTACTTTCACACTTGCGGCAGGATGGATCTGACAGGCTGTTCACCATGTTGGATCCGTCCTGCGGCTATTTCGCCGGACCGCCGCTCCGTCCCCATTGACTTGAATGGGGACGGGGGCGGAGCTCCGGCGCAGCACGGTGTTGCACGGCGAAAGCCGCCGGACTAAAAAGCCTGACATGCAGTAATTTTAGTCCGGCGGCCTTTCGCCGTGCTGCGCTGGAGCTCCGCCCCCATCCCCATTATAGTCAATGGGGACGGAGCGGCGGTCCGGCGGCACGGCGAAATAGCCGCAGGACGGATCCGACAGGGAGACCAGCCTGCCGGATCCGTCCTGCTGCAAGTGTGAAAGTAGCCTAAGATGTCTGTGTGTCACACTCTGCAGAGACGAGGCGGCTGAGAGAAGTTGTCCCGACCGAGTGGAGAAGATGATGACAGAGAGGAGACGTCATCTGGAGGCCCTGGATGTGACAGGTAAGTGCCGCTGTATAGCAAGTACAGCATAGTGCGGGGGGGGGGGGGGGGACGTATTTATTGGGGCTTGTGCCCCGGATCCTTTGAGACCCTAGCAACGCCCCTGGAGGTTATTTACATGGGACTGTATTATATAGAAGACTGGAGGGAGAGGGGTGATGTTATTTACATGGGACTGTATCATATAAAATACTGTAAGGAAGAGAGGTTATTTACATGGGACTGTATCATATAGAAGACTGTAAGGAAGAGAGGTTATTTACATGGGACTGTATCATATAGAAGACTGTAAGGAAGAGGTTATTTACATGGGACTGCATGGTATAAAAGGCTAGAGAGAGAGGACTGGTGTTATTTCCATTGGACTGCTTGGCATAGATGACTGTAGGGATAGGACAGGCATGATAATTTATGGGAGCACTACAGAGAAGGAGTACGGCAGGAGGTATTATAATTACAGGGGGCACTGAGGGGGCATTATAAATACTGTGGGCAGTGGTGTACATTACTACTGAGGGCTCCATAGGAGTGTCTTTTTTAGATAGTATTACTGTACAATAAACAGGGCATTTCAAATAAAGTTACTGTGATAAACATGTTTTTTGTTTTAGTTATTTTTTTTTTTGGGGGGGGGGGGATTACATTTTCCTCTCTGATGGCGCCCCCTGCTGTTTATCCCTCAGGTCCACCTTCTCCTGCACTTAGTGGTGGACACACATGCTCAGTAGCTTCCTTCTCTCGGTGCCGATGTAGTGATCTCATCGTGAAGAAGGTGAAGTGGTCCAGACACCTTTCCTTCAGTCATCCTTCCAAATTCCTCCAAGTATATAGTGGAGGAGGACATTGTGGGGGCATCACACACCGTACATATCTCTGGGGGTGAACAAGAGCTCAGTGCAATGCATCCTGGGGGAAACGGGTGCTCGAGGAGCTGCTGCTGCCCACCCAGATAAGTGATAAAGAGTTTTTAATTCATAGGAGGACCCCCTTAATATGGAGGTTCCGCATGGACGTTGTTTTCCAGGAGAACTGGTTGAACCGAGGAATTCATGTCACTTCAAGGACAAAAACAAAAGAATGCAACAAACCTTTGTGCCATTTAAAGGGGAATTCCCACTGTAGACAATGGGGTCACATACACAGGACATGCCGTCAATGTCTGAGAGGTAGAGGCCCCACATTTTTGCAAGAACAGGGTCACCCCAGTAAGGAGGTAGGTGAGGGTCACAAGACCTATCAGATATGTATCCTGTAGCTATGTCATCATTATAGTGGGAGCACCCCTTTATGAGGCCCCTCGATCACACAGTACATACGTCAGTAAATAAAGGTGTTAATATAGAAAGTGCTCAGAGGTAAGTAACATACCCGGGCACCTACCTGATGTGGCGGCTGTCTCTGGACGGTTGCAGGAAGAGTGTTCTCTTCTAGCTGATATTTCCTTGTATGACAGGACAACCCAGTGCTGCCTGCTGATAGGACAGGCACCAGAGAGGCCGCCCCGGGGTGGTACAGGCTCCTCATGTTCACACTAGTTAACTCTCTACCTGCCACTACATTATGCAAACTGTGCAATGTAGCAGAGCTGGATGATGCAGGCTGCAGAGCGGACCCAGCAGGTTCATGCAAACACTTCCCCCAAATAAATGTTTATTATTATGCTCTCATCGTGCAAGCAATAGCAGCAGCAGAATAGTGAGTGCAGCTCTGGATTATAATACAGGATTTAACTCAGGATCAGTACAGGATAAGTAATGTATGTACACAGTGACTGCACCAGCAGAATAGTGAGTGCAGCTCTGGAGTATAATACAGGATGTAACTCAGGATCAGTACAGGATAAGTAATGTAATATATGTACACAGTGACTGCACCAGCAGAATAGTGAGTGCAGCTCTGGATTATAATACAGGATTTAACTCAGGATCAGTACAGGATAAGTAATTTAATGTATGTACACAGTGACTGCACCAGCAGAATAGCGAGTGCAGCTCTGGCGTATAATACAGGATGTAACTCAGGATCAGTACAGGATAAGTAATTTAATGTATGTACACAGTGACTGCACCAGCAGAATAGCGAGTGCAGCTCTGGCGTATAATACAGGATGTAACCCAGGATCAGTACAGGATAGGTAATGTATGTACACAGGGACTCCACCAGCAGAATAGTGAGTGCAGCTCTGGATTATAATACAGTATCTAACTCAGGATCAGTACAGGGTAAGTAATGTAATGTTTGTACACAGTGACTCCACCAGCAGAATAGTGAGTACAGCTCTGGAGTATAATACAGGATGTAACTCAGGATCAGTACAGGATAAGTAATGTAATGTATGTACACAGTGACTCCACCAGCAGAATAGTGAGTGCAGCTCTGGAGTATAATAAAGAATGTAACTCAGGATCAGTACAGGATAAGTAATGTAATGTATGTACACAGTGACTGCACCAGCAGAATAGTGAGTGCAGCTCTGGAGTATAATACAGGATGTAACTCAGTATCAGTACAGGATAAGTAATGTATGTATGTACACAGGGACTCCACCAGCAGAATAGTGAGTGCAGCTCTGGAGTATAATACAGTATCTAACTCAGGATCAGTACAGGGTAAGTAATGTAATGTATGTACACAGTGACTCCACCAGCAGAATAGTGAGTGCAGCTCTGGAGTATAATACAGGATGTAACTCAGGATCAGTACAGGATAAGTAATGTAATGTATGTACACAGTGACTCCACCAGCAGAATAGTGAGTGCAACTCTGGAGTATAATACAGGATGTAACTCAGGATCAGTACAGGATAAGTAATGTATGTATGTACACAGGGACTCCACCAGCAGAATAGTGAGTGCAGCTCTGGAGTATAATACAGTATCTAACTCAGGATCAGTACAGGGTAAGTAATGTAATGTTTGTACACAGTGACTCCACCAGCAGAATAGTGAGTACAGCTCTGGAGTATAATACAGGATGTAACTCAGGATCAGTACAGGGTAAGTAATGTAATGTTTGTACACAGTGACTCCACCAGCAGAATAGTGAGTACAGCTCTGGAGTATAATACAGGATGTAACTCAGGATCAGTACAGGATAAGTAATGTAATATATGTACACAGTGACTGCACCAGCAGAATAGTGAGTGCAGCTCTGGATTATAATACAGGATTTAACTCAGGATCAGTACAGGATAAGTAATTTAATGTATGTACACAGTGACTGCACCAGCAGAATAGCGAGTGCAGCTCTGGCGTATAATACAGGATGTAACCCAGGATCAGTACAGGATAGGTAATGTATGTACACAGGGACTCCACCAGCAGAATAGTGAGTGCAGCTCTGGATTATAATACAGTATCTAACTCAGGATCAGTACAGGGTAAGTAATGTAATGTTTGTACACAGTGACTCCACCAGCAGAATAGTGAGTACAGCTCTGGAGTATAATACAGGATGTAACTCAGGATCAGTACAGGATAAGTAATGTAATGTATGTACACAGTGACTCCACCAGCAGAATAGTGAGTGCAGCTCTGGAGTATAATACAGGATGTAACTCAGGATCAGTACAGGATAAGTAATGTAATGTATGTACACAGTGACTCCACCAGCAGAATAGTGAGTGCAACTCTGGAGTATAATACAGGATGTAACTCAGGATCAGTACAGGATAAGTAATGTATGTATGTACACAGGGACTCCACCAGCAGAATAGTGAGTGCAGCTCTGGAGTATAATACAGTATCTAACTCAGGATCAGTACAGGGTAAGTAATGTAATGTTTGTACACAGTGACTCCACCAGCAGAATAGTGAGTACAGCTCTGGAGTATAATACAGGATGTAACTCAGGATCAGTACAGGGTAAGTAATGTAATGTTTGTACACAGTGACTCCACCAGCAGAATAGTGAGTGCAGCTCTGGAGTATAATACAGGATGTAACTCAGGATCAGTACAGGGTAAGTAATGTAATGTTTGTACACAGTGACTCCACCAGCAGAATAGTGAGTACAGCTCTGGAGTATAATACAGGATGTAACTCAGGATCAGTACAGGATAAGGGCCCTTTCACACCTGCGTTATAGTCTTCCGGCATAGAGTTCCGTCGTCGGGGCTCTATGCCGGAAGAATACTGATCAGGATTATCCTAATGCATTCTGAATGGACAGTCCGTCCTTCAGGATGCATCAGGATGTCTTCAGTTCCGGAACGGAACGTTTTTTGGCCGCAGCAAATAGCGCAGCATGCTGCGCTTTTTGCTCCGGCCAAAAATCCGGAACACTTGCCGCAAGGCCGGATCCGGAATGAATGCCCATTGAAAGACATTGATCCGGATCCGGCCTTAAGCTAAACGTCGTTTCGGCGCATTGCCGGATGCGACGTTTAGCTTTTTCTCAATGGTTACCATGGCTGCCGGGACGCTAAAGTCCTGGCAGCCATGGTAAACTGTAGTGGGGAGCGGGGAGCAGCATACTTACCATCCGTGCGGCTCCCGGGGCGCTCCAGAGTGACGTCAGGGCGCCCCAGGCGCATGGATGACGTGATCGCATGGATCACATGATCCATGCGCATGGGGCGCTCTGACGTCATTCTGGAGCGCCCCGGGAGCCTCACGGACTGTAAGTATACCGCTCCCCCGCTCCCCACTACTACTATGGCAACCAGGACTTTAATAGCGTCCTGGGTGCCATAGTAACACTGAAAGCATTTTGAAGACGGATCCGTCTTCAAATGCTTTCAGTACACTTGCGTTTTTCCGGATCCGGCGTGTAATTCCGGCAAGTGGAGTACACGCCGGATCCGGACAACGCAAGTGTGAAAGAGGCCTAAGTAATGTAATGCATGTACACAGTGACTGCACCAGCAGAATAGTGAGTGCAGCTCTGGAGTATAATACAGGATTTAACTCAGGATCAGTACAGGATAAGTAATACATGTAAGCTCCCTGCAGCGCCGCTGGCATACCATTCCTGAGAAGGTGCGAGGATGCGGCTGCACACGTCTCCTCGGCGTGGCCAGCGTCCTTCATCCCCTAGATCAGTGATAGGCAAACTGCGGCTCTCCAGCTGTTGCAGAACTACAACTCCCAGCATGCAAAGGCTGCCTACAGCTTTCAGCCTACAGCAGGGCATGGTGGGAGTTGTAGTTTTGCAACAGCTGGAGAGCCGCAGTTTGCCTATCACTGCCCTAGATAGACAACGAGCAGGGGGGGGACTGAGCGCCGATGGCAATGAGTCAGCGCTCAGGTGTTTAGATCTTCTGGACATGGGTCACGTGACCCATCAATTAGACCTATTTAAACAGGTAACCTGCTGGCCACAGGCTGCCTGTGATTGGTCTTGTTACCTCACTAGCGTTCTCTGCATGTGTGACTTTGTTTGACTTCGGCTTGTATTTGACTTTGACCTTGTTACCCCTTGTACTGACGCAATCTCGGCTTGTATTGACTTCGATTTTGTATTAACCCATTTGTGCCTGTGTTACCTCCTGGCTCTTGACCTCGGCTTCCATTGGTTCCTGTTGCGGTACTTACCCAGCCTGGGAAGCTTTGCGTCTTTTGTTTTCTCCCCTTGTTCCCTTCCTTTAGGCCCCATGAACGTACGTAAGCTAGGGACTGCTGCCCAGTTGTACCCCGTCGGTTAGGATGGACCGTGCCAGTAGGTAGGGATAGAGGAGTGGGTGGAGTTTAGGACTGCACTTATCCCTACCATTTTGTGACAATAATACAGGATGTAACACTGGATCAGTACAGGGTAAGTAATGTAATGTATGTACACAGTGACTGCACTAGCAGAATAATGAGTGCAGCTCTGGAGTATAATACAGGATATAACTCAGGATCAGTACAGGATAAGTAATGTAATGTATGTACACAGTGACTGCACTAGCAGAATAATGAGTGCAGCTCTGGAGTATAATACAGGATATAACTCAGGATCAGTACAGGATAAGTAATGTAATGTATGTACACAGTGAGTCCACCAGCAGAATAGTGAGTGCAGCTCTGGGGTATAATACAGGATGTAACTCAGGATCAGTACAGGATAAGTAATGTAATGTATGTACACAGTGACTGCACTAGCAGAATAGTGAGTGCAGCTCTGGAGTATAATACAGGATATAACTCAGGATCAGTACAGGATAAGTAATGTAATGTATGTATACAGTGACCCCACCAGCAGAATAGTAAGTGCAGCTCTGGAGTATAATACAGGATGTAACTCAGGATCAGTACAGGATAAGTAATGTAATGTATGTACACAGTGACTGCACTAGCAGAATAGTGAGTGCAGCTCTGGAGTATAATACAGGATATAACTCAGGATCAGTACAGGATAAGTAATGTAATGTATGTATACAGTGACCCCACCAGCAGAATAGTAAGTGCAGCTCTGGAGTATAATACAGGATGTAACTCAGGATCAGTACAGGATAAGTAATGTAATGTATGTACACAGTGACTCCAGCAGCAGAATAGTGAGTGCAGCTCTGGAGTATAATACAGGATATAACTCAGGATCAGTACAGGATAAGTAATGTATGTACACAGTGACTGCACCAGCAGAATAGTGAGTGCAGCTCTGGAGTATAATACAGGATATAACTCAGTATCAGTACAGGATAAGTAATGTAATGTATGTACACAGTGACTGCACCAGCAGAATAGTGAGTGCAGCTCTGGAGTATAATACAGGATGTAACTCAGGATCAGTACAGGATAAGTAATGTAATGTATGTACACAGTGACTCCACCAGCAGAATAGTGAGTGCAGCTCTGGAGTATAATACAAGATGTAACTGAGGATCAGTACAGGAAAAGTAATGTAATGTATGTACACAGTGACTACTCTTGCTTCAGTGCGGTTGTTGTTAATGACCACACCACTTGTTTCAGGTGTAGCTTAGTGGTCATTACACTTCCTCTATATAGTCCGACCTCACCCTCCTGACTATTCGGTTGATCGCTTCATTTGGTTTTGGAAGAGCTGGTCTGTGGTCCTCTCTTGAGTTCCTGCTCGTCCATCCCACTACAGAAGTTAAAGGGGTTCTGTAGTTTTTTTTTAAACTGACGCTCTATCCTCTGGACAGATCATCAGCATATAATCGGCGGGGGTCCGACACCCGGGACCCCCACCGATCAGCAGTTTGAGAAGGCAGTAGCGATGCGGCCTTCTCGCCGTTTACCGCATGCCCAGTGACGTCACTACTAGTATAAATGGCCTGGGCGGGGCTAAGCTCTGTTTACTTGAATGGAGCTTAACTGCGCCCAGGCCAGTCGTGACGTCACTGGGGTTGCGATAAACAGCGAGAAGGCCACGGCACTACTGCCGCTGCCTTCTCAAACAGCTGTTCAGCAGGGGTCCCGGGTGTCGGATCCCCGCCGATCAGATGCTGATCTGTTGTTACTAGGCCTCAGATAGACACTGGTTCTTTTATCTGGGAAGGAACGGGTCGTCAAAAGCCCTGCCACTACCCTAGGGCTCTTCAGGGTCTCCAGGTTACGGTGTATGGGTATTCCTACCTTCAAGGTGTGCCCATACGGATAGGAGTCAGGGCAAGGAGTAGGGTCTCTATAGGAGGTGACCCTTTCCTTTGTGTTGAGGCCTAGTGGCTTTTCCATTCGCTCCTGTTGTCTGTGTGGTGTTCCCTCCCATACCTCATCCGTGACATTATCAACCGCCCAAAAAAACAGTAATTTTTGTTAGGATCCATAGCTGCACTGACCCGATGTCTGCACTGGTCGGACAGATGCAGAATCTATTTTTGGAGGTAGCTGACCTCCGCACGACCGTCTTGCAGATCCAAAGACCAAGGGCGGCTGGTTCCGGTGGTGGGTACCAGGCCTGCCCTGAACCTTTACGAAAATCCTGTGTCATTGGAAGCAGCTATGTCCCTTGCTGTACGTCTTGATAGACGCCTGAGAGAGAGATCTAGGGTTCCTCACCCTCAAGACGTACTGCCAAATAATGTGGCGGCTTCCTTTGACACTTATGGTGGAGAGACACCTGTGGTTATGCCTTATGACGAACCTATGCAGTTAGGGGGAGCTACTCCTGGAGCTGCTGGCAAGAGCCTTGGTCATATGAAGGGAGTTTGTTTTTTTGGTGGAAAGAAGTAACATTTTGTGAATATTTGTCTTTACATTCAGCGTCAAGGTGAAAACAAAAAGAAAACATTTAATCCCCAACTTACTATTGGTGGTGTGGGTCGGGAGTCAGAAAACTTACTTTTGTGATTTACTGGTAGTACCCAAATTCTCCTGTCTGCCGAGTCGGTGCTAGAGTCCAAAACTGTGGGAATTGAGGTGTTTATTGACAGTGAGGCAGGGGTTCACCTGGTTGATGGTCAGTACATTTGTATTCATGGAAAGACTACTAGTACATTAGAGAAAAATATTTCTGTGTTTGCAATTGACACAGCACCTCTTACCCAGAAATGTTTATCGCAGGTAGTGCAGGACATCCGTTTAAGAGTAGGTGATTTTCATCAGGAATCCATTTCATGTTTTGTGTTGGAGGGTCTGCCTGCTCCCTTGGTTTTGGGCTTGCCATGGTTAAGCAAACATAATCCTACCATCGATTGGCAAGCAAGACAGATTCTCGATTAGAGTGATTATTGCATAGACAACTGTCTTAATACATCTCTCTCTGTTGTAACCACTAAAACTGCACCCTCGTTCATTTCCGAATTTTCTGATGTAGTTTGAGAGTGGTAACTAAGAGTTTTCTCCGCAGCGGGAGTATGAGTGTCCCATCAATCTTATTCCTGGAGCTAAGCTGCCCAAATCTCGGTTGTATAATCTTTCTCACCGAGAGTTTGGCTAAGGGACATATTAGATCGTCCAAATCCCCAGTGGCGGCTGGATTTTAATTTGTTTAAAAAAAAAGGATGGTACTCTTAGGCCATGTCTGGACTTCCATGAGCTTAATCGTATTACGGTCCATGATCCTTACCCCCTTCCTTTAATTCCGGATTTGTTTAATCAGATTGTAGATGCCAAGGTGTTCTCTAAATTGGATCTGAGGGGGGTATATAATCTGGTAAGGATCAAGGATGGGGACAAATAGAAGATGGCTTTTAATACCCCTGATGGTCATTTTTAGAATCTGGTCATGCCTTTTGGGTTAACCAATGCTCCTGCGGTTTTTCAACACTTTGTCAATTACATCTTTTATCATCTGGTGGGGAGGTTTGTTTTTGAATATCTGGATGACATACTAATTTATTCTCCAGACATGGAGACTCATCAGGATCACGTGAGACAGGTGTTACAGATCCTAAGCGAGAATAAATTGTATGCTAAGATGGAGAAGTGTGTATTTGCAGTTCAGGAGGTGCAATTCCTGGGTTACCTGCTCTCATCCTCAGGTTTTCGTATGGAACCCAATAAGATCCGTGCTGTGTTGGACTGGGATCAACCCGAAAATCTGAAAGCGATTATGTGTTTTTTTTGGGTTCACCAACTACTACCATAAATTCACCCTAAACTATTTGATTGTGGTTAAACCTTTAACAGAAATGACTAGGAAGGGTTCTGATATCTCAGTCTGGTCTGATGCATCATTACAAGCCTTTTCAGTGGGGAAGGAGTGTTTTGCTTCTAACCCTATACTTGTGCAACCGGATGTGTCACAGGCGTTCATTGTGGAAGTTGACGCATCCGAGGTAGGGGTAGGAGCGGTCTTGTCGCAGGGTCCTTCACCTAGTAAATGGCGACTATGTGCGTTCTTCTCTAAAAAATAAATTCGGCTGCTGAAAGAAATTATGATGTAGGTAATAGTTGTTGGCCATTAAGTTGGCTTTTGAGGAATGGCGTCATTGGTTGGAAGGAGCAATTCATTCTATTATGGTGCTTACTGATCACAAAAATCTGGTTTACCTGGAGTCGGCTAAACGACTGAACCCAAGGCATGCCAGATGGTCGTTGTTTTTCACCAGATTTAACTTGTCACCTACTGCCCTGGGGTTAAGAACGTCAAGCCGGATGCTTTGACACGCAGCTTTCCTGGGAGGGTGATTCTTAAAATCCTGGTCCTATTTTGTCTGAAGGGGTAGTCATATCCACCCTATATCCTGACCTTGAGGCAAAGGTGTTAGAGGCCCAGGAAGATGCATCGGACTCTTGTCCTCCGGGAGAGTTGTTTGTTCCTTCTGAATTACGTCACAAGGTATTCGAGGAACATCACTGTATGGTGCTTGCTGGACACCCGGGGAGCAGATCCACTGTCAATCTCATCTCTCAGATATTTTGGTGGCCAGGGTTGCATAAGTGTGTTGAGGACTATGTATCAGCCTGTTGTACCTGTGGTCGTGCTAAGGTGACACTCGGCCTTCTGGATCTCTTCTTCCATTACCCATCCCGTCCAGACCTTAGACTCATTTGTCCATTGATTTTATCACGGATTTACCGAATTCTTCAGGGAAAAAACGTGATGCTGGTGGTAGTTGATCTGTATAGTAAAATGGCGCACTTTATAGCATTATCAGCTCTACCTAATGACAAAACTCTTGCACAGGTGTTTGTCGATAATATTGTGAAACTACATGGCATTCCCTCAGATGTAGTGTCTGATCGGGGGACTCAGTTTGTTTCCAGATTCTGGAAAGCATTCTGTACTTGACTGGGGGTAGTAGTCCTTTTCTTCGGCTTTTCATCCTTAGTCGAACGGACAGACTGAGCGCACTAATCAGAATCTGGAGACTTACTTGAGATGCTTTGTTTCGGAGAACCAGGAGGAGTGGTATTCTATTTTGTCGTTAGCCGCGTTTGCCATTAATAACCGTAGACAGTCGACTGATAAGTCGTAGTTTTTTTTAGGCATCTGCAGTTTGGCACATTTTCTGGTTCTTAGTCTTCCGGTATTCCTGAAGAGGAACGATTTTTCTCTTCTTTGTCATCTATTTGGCGCAAAACTTAAAATACCCTGAAAAAGATGGGCAACAGGTATAAGCATGTGGCTGACAGGAGACGTATAAACGCTTTAGGCACGTGACAAAACGAGCAGTCATAATCAAGCAAAAAGTCACCTTGCGGTGTTGGTGGTAATTCACACCATGCGGCAATTCTGCCTCAAAGAGTCCCCATCCTGTTTTCATGCCAAACAGGTAGCAAGCCTTCATCTAGACACAAGGCTCCCAGATCCCAACACAGTCCTCGCTTCTGAGCCCAGCTGCCTATTTAAGGACAGCCAGGTGCTGCCAAAACCTGGAGTGTCACTTAAAATCCGGTCTGGTATTTGACCTCACCTGGCTGTAAATAAGACTAGCAGCACACGCTGGGAGGAAAATACCTGTTTTCCCAGACAAAACCGCTCACTGCGTCACATACTCCCGCCCTTTGTTCAACCCTGAGGGGGTGAACACACGCCAGACAGACAGTGTACCCAGGTCAGGGCATCCGTGTTTCCCTGTAACCGGCCTGTCCTGTGTTACACTGAAAACTTGAAGTTTTGTAGGGAGAAAAAACATCTGGTGACCAGGGCATTCCTGTCTTTGGCCTGGCCCATCCACTTGTGAGAGGAGTGTTCAGTCACCAAGCGGAATTTTCTCCCCAATAAATAATAGCGGAGAGATTCTAGTGCCCTCTTGATAGTCAGGCACACTCTCTCCACTATTCGGTACCTGGTCTCGGCTGGGGTGAGCTTACGGCTAAGGAAGACAACGGGATGCGCCTCCCCGTTGACCTCCTGAAACAGTACATCATTGAGGCCTACTTCGGAGGCATCGGTCCGTACTATAAACTCCCTTTTGAAGTCCAATTCCATATTTCTTCTATTTTGTTCACTTGGGGTTTGATGACTCCGCGCCCAATGACATACCCCAGGTACTTAGTCTCTTCTAACCCTATTGCACATTTATTTGGGTTAGCAGTTAGGCCAGCTTTCCGAAGGGAGACCACTACAGCCTACACTTTGGGTGGGTGACTTTCCCAGTCGGTACTGTGGATGACCATATCGTCCAGGTAAGCCGAAGCGTACCGATGATGTGGACGAAGCACAATGTCCATTAGTCGTTGAAAAGTGGCAGAGGCGCCATGCAGACCAAAGGGTAAGACCTTATATTGATACAGCCTCTCAGGCGTGATGAAGGCAGTTTTCTCTTTGGCAGCCTCCGTTAAGGTCCAAAACAGAAAAATACCGGGCTTGTCCTCACCTCTCAATGAGCTCATCCACCCGGGGAATGGGATACGCATCGAATTTGCAAACCTCGTTAAGTTTTCAAAAGTCGTTACAAAACCGCAACGTCCTGTCCGGCTTGAGTATCAATACTATAGGGCTGGCCAACTTAATTTTTGACTCCTCAATGAAGTCTAGCTGCAACATTAGCTGCACCTCCTCCGATATGGCTTGTCGCCGAGCCTCGGGTACCTGGTATGGTTTTAATCAGACTTTTGCCTGAGGCTCAGTGACAAGGTCATGCTGGATTATGGAAGTGTTTCCAGAGAGTTCCAAGTTCCGACTAACGAACTCCCTGGCCGCCTGAGTCTGTTTGGAGGAGAGGCTGTCAGCAATTTTTACTGTGGCAGCCGCCTCTCTTGCATCAGACAGAGGGGCCGGTACCTCTTCTCCTAGAAAACCCGGTCGCGGGCTGTCTTCTATGTTTATACCCCCTTGGAGCTATTCAAGTTTGACACAAGCAATATTAGATATATATGTCATGTATTGTCCCATGCATGATATTTTTAATATACTGTCTCCTGCATCTTACCTCACCCTATTGAATTATTTTAGGAAAATTGTGAAAAACCGCATTGAAGACGCAAAGGAACCGCACCAGCGTTTTCTTTTCAACTAGCATGTGTTTGGCTGGTTCTATGTATCTATATTGTTATTAACATCAGCAAGCATACCATATCTCTGCTATACGGATATGCGTGTGCGTAACATTTATGTGTATACATGGTACAGCACAGCCAATACATAATGTTTGTAATATCTATGTATCCAATTTTATAGCACTCATTGTTTTAGCAAATTCAGAAAAAACGCACTGAAATGTTTAGGATTTATATGTGTTTGATATATATTTTACCCCATACCGTTACAAATATTACTAACAGATATCACAAAAATAAGGAATTGTTGGAAACATAAGGACTTTGAAGTTCCTAACAAAGTGACATATGAAAACTACAGAAATATGGACACTCGATAGGAATATAATATCGATTTAATGACCACTACATATACTCTGGAAAGAAAGAATTCGCGAGTTCCTTTTAATACAAATGGGACCCTTATCCACCTTTTCCAGATATCCCTCACTGTCCCAGCATGCATTGTCCTAATTATGGATGCCATATAAAGAAGGACAAGAGACCATCACTGTTTAAACCACTGAAGAAGGGGTTGTTTCACCCCGAAACGCATTTGGTAATTAACAGTGAGGGATCATCAAGAAAGGAGCGCTCCAATAACTGCATTCTTCAAATATCGCACATTCCAATATTGGGGATAGTAGCGATCTTCGAATCGACTACCCACATCTACAGGTGATCCGAATTTCCGCTCCAAAACTTTAACAACGGTGAACTATGCTACATTATCGCACCGTGTCTACAAGAGCGGGGGAAATTTTCACCTACAGCTTCATGCAGATGATGGTGGACATTGGCGATAACAGATGAAGATTTGGTAATGTAAAACAACTAATATAATACCATTGACTTTGTGTGGCTTATAACATCTATGAGTGCATACGAACATATGATCCTGGGGCCAGTTCAGCTGAACTGATACGATTGCGATATAGACCCGATTGTTCCACTCCTATACCGGATTATGCGTATTGGGAGTTTTTTGTAAATTGCGGTATTTTTTAGTTATTTATGATATGTTATGATGTGTATGTGATACATTTATGTTTACTCATTTTAAAGATTTACTAAAGATTTTATTTTGGATACAATATATACATGTGTCTGCCTGATACTGAGTGACCCCCTACCAATTTCTCAATCTCCACTTTCTATATACCAGCACTTGGGAGTGCTGTGGGGTAGTGCACCTTTCCAGAAGTGGAACAGTGAGTGAGCCATCATTTTTTTCTATTTTTTGTCTTCTGTACATGTTTCCCCATCTTTCCACGGTTTAAGTAAATTCACATGGTAAACCTGCTCCGGATTTCGCCACCCTGGCTGGTGTACCTTGTAGTTTACATCTCCAATTTTCTCAGTACCTCGTAGGGCCCCTGCCACCTAGCCAGGAACTTACTGTCCACGGTCGTCACCAGAACAAAAACCCGATTACCCGGGTTAAAAATCCAGACCCCGAGCCTTCCGATTATAGACCCGACTCTGGGCTCGCTGAGCTGCCTCCATATGCTCCCTAACAAGAGGCAACACTGTCTCTATCCGATCTTGCATCCGGTTCTGGTCGCCCCCCTGAGCCTGGCCACTCTGCTAGGGTTACCCCTGTCTCATGGGTATCAGTCACTGTCATAGCAGGCAACAGTGCCGGGAAGCCCGGGAAGTCTCTCCCTATTATGAGTTAAAAATGTCGATTTGTGGTGACAGCCACCTCGTGGGTCCATCTACTGGCCACCGTAGTTAGAGACACCAGCGCGGTGGGGTAGTCTTTTAGGTCTCCGTGGATGCACCTCACCCCGACTTTCCGGCCTGTATACTCAGGGGACAGCACCAGGGTAGCCCTTACTAGGGTCACCAGACTCCCTGAGTCCAGCAGAGCCTCTGCTGGAGTGTTTCCCAATTCCATCTGGCATAAATGATCTAGAGACTCTAGGGTACCCGTTGCACACAGCCTCCTGGCATATAGCGACTAACGTTAGCCATAGTTAGTGTCCATGGGCTCAACCCGATGGGGACAGTCACCCGTTACATGGCCAGGCTCATCACACCACCAGCAGACTATTGGAGCCAGGTCTGCCGTGGGTACATCCCGGGAGGGTTTTATTGGCTCAAATGTAGTGATAAGCGGCAGGGGTCATATTCGAATTCGTGATATTTCGCAAATATTTTGTAGAATATTCGTCGAATATTCGCAAATTCGAATATTCGTTATATTCTACGATTTTTTTACTCGAAAAATCGGCAAGGTAATGATTGTGTAATATGCGAATTTTCGTAATGCGAATTTTTTATTGCGAATTTTTCAACTTACAACTATTAGACAAAGAAGATTATAGCACTATATTAGCTAAATTGCTCTATATTCTTTTTTTTTCCGAATATTCGTAATATTCAAAAACAAGAATATATAGCAAATGGAAAATTGGATTGGACTGGCACTCCATATATGGAATACAAACATGGTTTATTGAATAAAATTAAATAAGAAATATTATCACCTGTCATAAATGGATTTTCAATAAAATACACTATGAATACAATAATTCATATATTAAAATCTTAAAACATCAAAAAATCCAAAATATATATATATATAGTGCAGGAACTGCTGGCACCAGACGTCTATGGACCCAATGGTCCTAGCTGTTAAATTCAATTGACGATGGTGCCGTCGGTTACTGCAAATCTGGATGGTATTCCCTTCAAACAACAATTTCAATTTCAATGTATTGTTCCAACTTTCACTGATTGAAGTCCCATATATTGAGAAGATCTCGGATACACAGAGTTCAATGCTTTCAATATGTTGATATTTGAAAGATAAAGCAATTTTCAGCAAGACAGTGTCTCTTTATCCACGATGTTTACACACTGTTGCAGACCGGCGTTTAACAGTCCGTACTTGAAATGAACCAATAGTTCCTCCACAGCAACTTTCCAGAAACCAGTGTAACAATTTCCACAGCTGACCCTGTTGCGGGCTAGTTGTCCGCTGTTTGTAGTTACCGGCAGAATATGTTCTTAAAGAGACACTGTCTTGCTGAAAATTGCTTTATCTTTCAAATATCAACATATTGAAAGCATTGAACTCTGTGTATCCGAGATCTTCTCAATA
This sequence comes from Bufo gargarizans, assembly GCF_014858855.1. NCBI lineage: Eukaryota > Metazoa > Chordata > Amphibia > Anura > Bufonidae > Bufo > Bufo gargarizans. The sequence continues at coordinate 55,905 of NW_025334648.1, read as the reverse complement.
TATGGGACTTCAATCAGTGAAAGTTGGAACAATACATTGAAATTTAAATTGTTGTTTGAAGGGAATACCATCCAGATTTGCAGTAACCGACGGCACCATCGTCAATTGAATTTAACAGCTAGGACCATTGGGTCCATAGACGTCTGGTGCCAGCGGTTCCTGCACTATATATATATATATTTTAGATTTTTTGATGTTTTAAGATTTTAATATATGAATTATTGTATTCATAGTGTATTTTATTGAAAATCCATTTATGACAGGTGATAATATTTCTTATTTAATTTTATTCAATAAACCATGTTTGTATTCCATATATGAGTGCCAGGCCAGTCCAATCCAATTTTCCATTTACAATTTGCTTTGAGGGATGTCTCAATTTTTGGACTAGAGCACCTGCCCTGAGGGGACAGAGGTGAGCGGACCCTATTTTTTTTATTTATTTCAAGAATATATAGCAATTTAGAGAATATTCGGAAAAAAAAACGAATATAGAGCAATTTTGCTAATATAGTGCTATAATCTTCTTTGTCTAATAGTAGTAATTTTTTTCTCATCTGAAGTTCAGATTGGAAAAAAGTACAACTATGAAAAAAATGATTATAGCACTATATTAGCTAAATTTCTCTATACTCGTATTTTTTTCGAATATTCACTATATTTCTATAACTTAGTTTTTTCGAATATTCGTAATATTCTAAAACAAGAATATATAGCAATATAGCGAATATTCGAAAAAAACGAATATAGAGCAATTTAGCTAATATAGTGCTGTCACGGCCATGGTCATGGTCGTGACTCCTGTGTCCGCATGCTGTTGCCTGCGGTTTGGGTTTGGATGTTCAGCCACAGGTGAGGGCCGGCTAGTATGTTGCCTCACGTGTGGTTGCCGCCGGATACATGTGATTGTACTTGGCAGTATAGCAGCCGGAGCTGGTGCTAGGTAGCTTACTGTCAAGTGCATGCGGTTACACCTGAGTGGTGTGTGTGTGTATGTATGCACTCTGAATGTCTGGTGTGCACTCTGTTTTATGTTTGGTGTGCACTGTGACATTTTCCTTTTATCTGTGGCTGCCCGTGGCAACGTTTGGTGTTAGTACATGTGGTGGCAGTGTCTCAGCCTTTTGGCCGGCCCCCAGGACACGTTTGCCACACATGTCGTTGTCAACGGTAACAGCTGCAGTGAGTATTTGTGTCTATTTTCCTTTATGTGGTCTCACTACACTTCCTGGTGTTGGAAGGGTTAATTCCCTTCTGTGTGTGAGAACACTGGGTGTGTCTGTGTGGGTGTGACTACTTGGGCCTATAAAGCCTCATGGTTATCTCCAGTCTAAGGGGTACTTCAGCCATGTCTAGCTGGAGCAGCCTCCTGTGTTATCACCTGCCAGTGGGGGCCACCCTTGTGGTCATAAGTTTAAGTTTATTTGTGATGGTTCCCTTCTGGCATCGCACGGCTGAGGGTTTTGCCCATCCTCAGCCGTGACAAGTGCTATATGAACTTCAGATGAGAAAAAAATTACAACTATTAGACAAAGAAGATTATAGCACTATATTAGGAAAATTGCTCTATATTCGTTTTTTTTCTAATATTCGCTATATATTCTTGTTTTAGAATATTACGAATATTCGAAAAAACGAAGTTATAGCAATATAGCGAATATTCGAAAAAAATCGAATATAGAGCAATTTAGCTAATATAGTGCTATAATCTTCTTTGTCTAATAGTTGAAAAATTAGCAATAAAAAATTCGTATTACGAAAATTTGCAAACACTACTCCTTAAGTCAAATATACTGCAGCCTTCTCATTGGCCTACAAGCTAGAAGCAGGGAGGGATCATGTGTACTGATAAAAAAAAATAAAAAAAATTGAATATTCAATATCACTATATTCGAAATATGTACCTATATTCGCAATAAAAATTCGAAATTCGAATATTCATGTTCAACACTACTCAAATCTCCAGGCCTGTGGTGGGGATTTCTGGGGTTTACCAACCCCGCTCCCGACATAACCTTCCTTTAGATTCCTGGTAGCTTCATAGCGTCCACCAGGTCCACTATTAACTATAATGGGGACTGGCAGAGATGCGGCGGCAAGCCGGCAATTATGCAGAGAAGCGGCCAGACAAATACCACTGTGTACAGCAGTTTTTGTTCGCTTTCTTCTCGGCATGTTTGCCAATTTGCGGCCAGATCTCTACCAGTTCCCCATGTAGTGAATGGGGCCAGCTGGTGTCGGGTAGCATCCAGCATAGCTGAATCCAAACATCTCCACCAGGCCACATGGTGGTTCCGTGGTTAGGCCTCTTTCACACTTGCGTTGTCCGGATCCGGCGTGTACTCCACTTGCTGGAATTACACGCCGGATCCGGAAAAACGCAAGTAAACTGAAAGCATTTGAAGACTGATCCGTCTTCAAAATGCGTTCTGTGTTACTATGGCAGCCAGGACGCTATTAAAGTCCTGGTTGCCATAGTAGTAGTGGGGAGCGGTATACTTACCGTCCGTGCGGCTCCCGGGGCGCTCCAGAGTGACGTCAGAGCGCCCCATGCGCATGGATGACGTGCCATGCGATCACGTCATCCATGCGCGTGGGGCGCCCTGACGTCACTCTGAAGCGCCCCGGGAGCCGCACGGACGGTAAGTATGCTGCTCCCCCGCTCCCCCACTACACTTTACCATGGCTGCCAGGACTTTAGCGTCCTGGTAGCCATGGTAACCATTCAGAAAAGGCTAAAGGTCGGATCCGGCAATGCGCCGAAACGACGTTTAGCTTAAGGCCGGATCCGGATCAATGCCTTTCAATGGGCATTAATTCCGGATCCGGCCTTGCGGCAAGTGTTCAGGATTTTTGGCCGGAGCAAAAAGCGCAGCATGCTGCAGTATTTTCTCCGGCCAAAAAACGTTCCGGTCCGGAACTGAAGACATCCTGATGCATCCTGAACGGATTTCTCTCCATTCAGAATGCATTAGGATAAAACTGATCAGGATTCTTCCAGCATAGAGCCCCGACGACGGAACTCTATGCCGGAACAGAACAACGCAAGTGTGAAAGAGCCCGAAGCCTTGTGGCAATTAGGTTCAAACCTGAGTAAGGACAACATCTGCATGGAGTTTGCATGTTCTCTCTATGTGTCTGTGGTTGAGTCCTGCGTGAGACATAACAAGGTCTATAAAACTCTGCAGAATATATCACAGAAATAATAGATACTGGAGATCGTTCCCTTTCTAGTATTCGGACTCATATACGTTTCAGTTTCCCACCATTGACCTCTGTAAATGTAGTTTTACAGTTGTACCAAATGATGGGAGTGAAACACAGACACCAGATCCTTACCATTAGGCCTCATGCACACGACCGTTGTGTGCATCCGTGGCCGTTGTGCCGTTTTCCGTTTTTTTTCGCGGACCCATTGACTTTCAATGGGTCCGTGGAAAAATCGGAAAATGCACCGTTTTGCAGCCGAGGCCGTGATCCGTGTATCCTGTCCGTCAAAAAAATATGACCTGGCCATTGTGCTGAGGGCTATTGTGCCACTTTATTATCTTCATTATACATATCTACATCTTTTCTTCCCCTGATGAATCCGGTCACATTTGTATTGGAGGAAACGCGTTGGGAATTCTAAATCTCTTTATTTTTGGCTGTACAGACACTGGGAGCTATTTTTTAGGGATAGGACAACAGGGACAGCCGTCGATAAGTGGGGTCGCCTCCTCTGGAGGTGATTCTCCCGCATATAGGCGGGAGACCTCTCCGCTTTTAGGCAGAATTTTAATAGCCTGATAGGGATATTATCTCCCCAGCATCTGCCTTTTCCTGTCCTGCACCAGAAAAACCGTCCACCCCAACACTTTTTTATCAAGATCTCTGTGGACCTTCCTACTACGTCTACTCTGTTGTGGTATGATTCATCTCCATACAACGAAAAAATCATCAAACCGTGAGTGGGACCCCTGGTCCAAATCCGAGCACTTGAAATTGCATATTTACCCTGTGTCTCATTGTACCTAAGTCCATCGTATCTGACCTATGCAGCTATCATAAATACACACATTATTTCTGTGGGACTTATTTTAATTAATAATGACTAAAAGTTAAGTTTTAAGTAGGATAATTATTCAGTGATACATAGTTTGTATTCCTACATTGTATACATATTCTCTACTGTGAAATTCTAGTATTGATCTTGGTAACAGGTTCCCTTTAACTATCATAGATCATATATAATATTAACCCCTTCATGATCATAAACCACCACGAACATTATATATTCACGTCAAATCCACCATAGACCGTCAGATGTAAACAGTAGTCACCCACAACTAGCCTTCTTTTACCATTAACCCATTCACCTCTAATCCTTCAGTCACCAGAGATATGACCAGTCATACCATCACTCACCTGAAACTCCATCACTCCTGGTATACAGGAGATAGTACCTAGTAGCTACAGACTGGTCGGAGCGCTCATGCTGAACCCTGTCCACCACCGATAGCACCTTTTTAATGGGCATGCAAGCATCAGAATTAGATCATGGTTTAAGAAGGCCTAGTCTGATGAATTACGTTACATCATGAGGATGGCCATGACAAGCTGGCAAGGGCAGTGTGATGCTCTGGCCAATGTTCTACTGGAAACCTTGGGTCCTGGTATCATGTGTAACGTACCAGCTACCTATCCATTGTATAGACAAGTTTTACCTCCATGGCAGCGGTGCCCCCTAATACCAGTGGCACCTTTCAACAGGATAGAGCCCCGGCCACACTGCAAGAACTGTCCAGGAATGAGGAACGTGACACAAAGATCAAGGTGATGACTTGGCCTCCAAACTCTCCAGACCTCAATCCAATGGTCATCTGTGGGATGTACTGGAAAAACAAGTCCCATCCATGGAGGCCGCTTACAGGACTTAAAAAGATCTGTGGCTGGCATCTTGGTGCCTGACTCTACTATGTCCCCTATACATTCTAGTTATGTTCCTGCAGTGACATGCAGGATCAGCTTTAGATAAAGTGTGGCCCTGGGCAACGTTAAAAGTGAGGCCCCAAATTCGGAGTCAATTCAGAAGGCATCGTAGAAAATGTACATTGTGGCACTGATCTCAGAAGCTTAAAGGGGTCTTAAAAGATCGCACAAGTTCCAAGCTATATCTCCCCACCCACACAAAAAATTATATACATAAAGTTAGCAAATAATCCCACTATACTAGGACCATATAATACCACCATACAGTGATTAAATATTACCTCCATATAGTTACATAACACCAAATGAATACCCTCTGTAGGAAGGCGCAAGGGTCCATCATTGACGGAAGGTATGTGTCACCGAGATTCCTGGCCTCGGTGAGGTAAGAGCCGGTAATTTTAAGTGTCAGCGGCAACTAGCGCTGACTGACACTATTTATTAGTATGGCTATAGAGCCGATCCAGGCCGGCTCTTATTGGGAGCAGCCAAAGTGCAGGGTGGGTGGCTTCTCCCCACGCTCCAGGCCGGGTTTTAGCTGGGATATAAAAACCCAGCCAGCAGTCTCAGCTGTGTGGATTTTACCTCCACCTGACAGTGAAGCTGTGGAGCCTCTGAAGACTGCAAACAGGAAGAGGCCAGTGAACTTTTCTGTGGCCGAGCATTCAGCCGGGTGTGAACTGACACCTAGGATTCCAGGTGACCCATTATATATAGACCGCTATCACAACCAGAAATAGACCCCAGTCCTCACGGCGGTGTGAAGAACGGGTCTGATTACAATGTGGCTGTATCCCAGTTGTAAGCCGCTCACTTTCCCCATCTTGCTATTACTTGCATCTTCAGGGTCTGCTGTGCAAGCATCCTTGGCTCCTCACTTTCCCACCCCAAACCTACAGAAACGACCCGTTCTGCTGCCACCCCCAGTTCTGTGCCTGCCCTATTTGACCTGGTTATTGCACCTGCGTCATGCCCCCAAATACTGTTCTTCAGGTATAATGGTGTCATAAGATATCCAGCAAAAATAGTGCCGCACAGATAGCGACTGAAAATAATGCCAGATAGTAACCTTACCAATAGTGCCATCTGCGCCCCTCACAGGCACAAAGGAGTTATTACTGGGGCAGAAAGGAGGTTTAATTAGTAATATTCTCACCTCCATTGTGTCCCCACACTATACCAGTGCCCCTTTCAGAGCTAGTTTTTAGGGCCCCGCCACAGCTTACAGTGCCCCTTTTGCAGATTATAGTGTCCCCTACAGAGCCCCAGTTTTTAGGACCCCTTCAGATAACAGTGTCCCCTCAGAGCTAGTTTTTAGGGCCCCTTTGCAGAATACAGTGCCCCTGCACTAAATAGCTTTTGGTGCAGATTACAATGTCCCCTTTCAGATTACACTGCCCCCTTCAGAGATAGTTTTTAGGGCCACTTTGCAGATTACTGTGCCCCACACATCAGATAGCTTTTGGTGCCTCTTTGGCAGATCACAGAGGCCCCTTTCAGAGATTAGTTTTAAGGGATCCTTTGCTGATTACAGTACCCACTTCATAAAATACAGTGCCCCCTTCGGAGCTAGTTTTAGGGCCCCTTTGCAGATTATGGTGTCCCCTTCGCAGCCCTGCACTAAATAGTTTTTAGTGCCTCCTTCATAGATTACTTTTAGTGCCCCCTTGGCAGATTTCAGTGCTCCCTTCACAGATCATTTTTAGTGTCCCCCTAAAAGTTTTAGTGCCTCATACCTGTATATATACTGAACAGAAATATAGGCGCAGCACTTTCGGTTTTGCTCCCATTTTGCATGAGCTGAACTCAAAGATCTGAAACATTTTCTACAGACACAAAAGACCCATTACTCTCAGATATTGTTCACAAATCCGTCTAAATCTGTGTTAGTGAGCACTTCTCCTTTGCCAAGATAATCTATCACCCCTCACAGGTGTGGGATGTCAAGGTGCTGATCAGACTGCATGAATATTGTACAGGTGTGCCTTAGACTGCCCACAATAAAAGGCCACTCTGAAATGTGCACAGTTTTGCCTTACTCGGGGGGAACCAGTCAGTATCTGGTGTGGCCACCAATTACCTCACGCAGTGCAACACATCTCCGTTGCATAGAGTTGTTTAGAGTAAACCAAAAGTGTTGCGTTTATATTTTTGTTCGGTGTATATATATAATATATATATCTTAGTATGCCTTTTTATCCAGAGAATGCTAAATCTTGTACTCGCCTTACCCGCATCATCTGGCGAGTGAAAATGCTGAGGTCTCCTCCAGACACTGGCGCAGGCAGACGATGCAATGATGTCATCATGCCACCTGCTCCGGGATGCTGACGTCCTGTGCACAGTTCTGCCACTTTAGTGTGTGGCAGGGTGGGAAATCTATTGCTCCCTGCTATGCTGTGTCAATCGTATCAGCGTCCTTAGGATGCCAATACGTTAAGTGTCGCTCCGTCCAACTGTGGCACCAAGCCAAAGGTCTGGTGCACCCAGATTCACAAGGGGCCCCTTTGGGAATGAGGGCCCTAGGCAGTTGCCCAATTTGCCCACCTCCAATGCCAGCATTGCTGACAAGTAATGTTTAGGTTCCGGGTTGGATTTGTACCTGGAGATAAGTGGCGTCAGATGGGTGCAGAGGACACTTATCTCTGATGTTGGCTCTGACTGCATAACTAGTACAAGCAGCAGATCTTCAATCCTCATGGATGACTGTAATGTCAGTAGAGGAGAGTGAAGGGGCTGCCCACCGCTGACCTTCATCTAACAGTCCGGCCCGAGGATCCCTCTGTCCCCTCCCTCGTGGGAATGATTTCATTCTTAGGAATTTTTCTGTCAGGTCTTCTAGGGGATTTCCTATTTATTAGAAGGAGGAGGATGGCTGCCAGTATGAAAAAAACAGGAAGTGCAAGCGAAAGTGAAAGTCCTGGCCATGGCTGGAAATCCCAGTCCCCAGAAAGGAGCAAATCCTCTAATCACAAGCATGGCAACCTCTGCCGCCCTCACCCAGCTTTCCTTCAGCCCTGAATGGCAGCTGCCCATTTATGTGATGAGACTCCCCCCATCTCTGAGATCACTAGGAAGACTTGCCCTTTAGGAGTCTGGGTGACAAGCCCTAGGAGGCTGGTGCCCAAATAATCCCTTACCCAGCTTTCCCAGGGACTGATAGACAACTAAATATATGCGGCAGAAGAGGCGAAGAAGGGACCTGTAGTCTGCACACATCTGGAGGAGGCCAATGTACCCTTTGCTGGAAGGAAAGCAGAGAAGAAGATGGAGGACCTTGGGGTGCTGTTGGTTTGGGGAAGGCCTGGGGACGGGGCTTTAATGTCCCCAATTTGCCAACAAGAATTTTATTAAGTACTAGCAGAAGGACTCGGCTTCGCTCGGGTATATTTCATCTATTTAATTTAATGTTTGTGTGTGTCGTTAAAAGATAGACAGTATCCCCCATAACAGTGACCTCCACAGCACCCCGCCCCTTTAACAGTGATCTCCACAGCGACTCATCCCTTAACACTGACCCCCACAGTGCCCAGCCTCCTTAAAATGGGACCTCCACAGCAGCCCATCCCTTAACTTTGACCTTCACAGCAGCCTTCCCCCTTAAGAATCCATTCACACGTCCGTATGTGTTTTGCGGATCCATTTTGCGGATGTGCGTTTCGCATTTTTCGGTCCGCACGTAGTCGACACCTCATAGAAAATGCCTGCAATTGCAGACAAGAATAGGACATGCATTTTTGCGGAACGGAAGTGCGGATCCACAAATGCGGATGCGGACAGCACATTCCGGCCCCATTAAAAAAAGAATGGGTCCGCACCTGTTCCGCAAAATTGCGGAAAAGATGCGGAACCATTTTGCGGACATGTGAATGGACCCTAACAGTGAGTTTCACAGCACACCACCCTCCTAACAGTGACCTCCACAGGGGCCCGCCCCCTTAACAGTTGCCTTTACAGCAATCTGCCTCTTAACACTGACCTCCATAGCGGACCATCCCCTTAACTGTGACCTCCTCAGCAGCCTGCCCCTAGGGTGGCCAGAGGTCCAGTTTTAGGCCGGACAGTCCGACTTTCAGACTCCCTGTCCTCTGTCTGGCACTGTGCTGTCTGAGCGTGAGCTGCAGGGATAAATAGGGGGCGTGGCCTAACAGGATCGTGGGCTTGTCCTTTCGAACCGCTCACTCTAAGTGTCACGGCCACGGTTATGGCCGTGACTCCTTGGGATCCGCATACAGTTGCCCGCGGTTTGGGTTGTTGTTTCAACCGCAGCTTGAGGCATGATGTTGTTTGCCTCAAGTGCGGTTGCCTTGGAGTTGTGTGCGTGTGTGTATGCACTTTTGTATGTCTGGTGTGCACTGTGTTTTATGTTTGCTGCGCACGGACATCTTCCTTTCACTGTGGCTGCCCGTGGCAACGTTTGGTATGTTGTACATGTGGTGGCAGTGTCCCGGCCTTCGGGCTGACTCCCAGGACATGAGTGCCACCCATGTCGTTGCCTGCGGCAACAGCCACAGTGTGTGTTAGTGAGTTGGACACTTTCCCTTTAATGTGTGTTTCCCTTCTCTGGTGCTGAAAGGGTTAACTCCCTTCCCAGTGTGTGTGTGTCACTGGGTGTGTCCGACTGTGGGGTGTGGCTTCTTGCCCTATAAAGCCTCACTGTTTTCCCAGGTCTGGAGGTTGCTTCAGCCATGCTTTGCTGGAGCAGCCTCCTGTGTTTTCTACCTGCCAGTGAGAGCCACCCCTGTGGTCATAACCATTATGTCATATTTATGTTTATGTCCAGTTATGTGTGATGTCTATTTGATGTTTCCTTGTGATTTTGTGCAGCTATGGATCTGGGTCCCTGTGTGTGGATGCGTTGTGATCTTCACCTTGCCAGCACAGGGATCCAGTCAGCAAGGCTGTGGCAGGTAGGTGGAACTCCTTGTTCACCTGTCATATCCATAGAGCTGTTTGTGTTCCCCCTTTTCCAGCAGCTTGGCCATTGAGACTCCTGCTCCTCTGTGCCTAGGAGGAGTAGGTTGTCTTACCCTGACTCCTAGCTAGGGACCAGACGGAGGGTAAGTCAGGGCTCCTAGGTTCCTGCGCATGGGTCCTCCTACCTTTAAGGTCGGCCCATGCAGATAGGAGTTAGGGTCAGGTTAGGGACGCTGTAGGAGGTGACCTGCTCCCTATCCTGTTGTCCTGGCCGAGCAGCCATAACATCATCTGGCATCGCACGGCTGATGGTTTTCCCCATCCTCAGCCGTGACACTAAGACAGCAGCACTGTGCTGTAGGGAGAAAGTCACCGTCCCTCCCACCTCTGTAGCTGACAGAAGTTGATCTTTAACTTCATTTTTTCAATCTCTGCTGGTTGAGGAGTGGGAGGGGCATGGTCTAACCAGATCGGGGGTGTGGCGTAGTGGGACCTAGAAGTTGATTTTTAACTTCATTTTTTCAATCCTTGTCGGCTGAAGAGTGGGAGGGGGTGGGGCTTAACCAGATTGGGGGCGTGTCCTTTTGACCAGTTCACTCTAAGACAGCAGCACTGTGACATGCCTTGTCAGATTGGAGATGGGCTTGGGTCTTCTGGGGAATTTCAGCAGCTCGCTGTTGTCTGTGACATACCTTTTCAGATTGGAGACGGGCTTGGGTCTGCTCAGAGTATTCATTAGCTCGAGCAGCAGCCATGCGTTTTGCTGCAGGAGTCTTGCAGCCAACTGCAGTTTTCCTTTTTGGACGCATGAGTAGTTTAAAAACATTTCAATTTATAAGAATGCTGACATCCAGTATAGGTACAGTCTATTTATGGCTGTGTTATTATGAAAATCTGGTAAATTATATGTGAACTTATATTAGCTGATACACATCATATGACTGAATATTTAAAGGGAACCTGTCACCGGGATTTTGGGTATAGAGCTGAGGACATGGGTTGCTAGATGGCCGCTAGCACATCCGCAATACCTAGTCCCCATAGCTCTGTGTGCTTTTATTGTGTAAAAAGAAAAAAAAAAAAAAAAAAGATTTGATACATATGCAAATTAACCTGAGATGAATCCTGTCCCTGAGATGAGTCACGTACAGGATTCATCTCAGGTTAATTTGCATATGTATCAAATCTTTTTTTTTTACACAATAAAAGCACACAGAGCTATGGAAACTGGATATTGCAGATGTACTAGCGGCCATCTAGCAACCCATGTCCTCAGCTCTATACACAAAATCCCGGTGACAGGTTCCCTTTAAGGAACTGCAAACTGCTAAAACCCGTGATCAGTTATTATGGGACTGCCGAGAATTAGGCCCATAAACACCAACCTGCTACCTGTTGCAGCTAGGAATAACTCACACGGACACTTCTTGGTTGGGTGGGGAATCGGTCACAGCTTTATTAACTTTTATTTTATTTTCCACCAACTTTTGTATATCAAACAACTCGTAAATAACTTGGAGTCTCAAGAAGCAGTATGCCCCACAGAATCCCTCTGTGGGTAAGTCCGCCTTCTTCTCCATCCTTTTAACACCGACCTCCACTGAGGAGCCCGTGTACTCCTACACGGCGCTCCGACCCCCCACCCAACAAGGACAAGGCCTGCTCAACACCATCTTGCAACCCTGACAGGAAAATGTCCAGCCCTATCTCGTTAAGATGGACCCCGTCTTGCCGCATAAGGCGCGCATTGTCCCCTTCCAGCTGCCTATGTCTCACCACCACCCCTGCGCGTGATCGGACAAAGCGGGAGATCCGGGCGTTGACTGTACACCGGGCCCGTTCTATGGCGTTGGAATCCCTGGCATCTTGCCATGTGACCCTGGGGATAATCTCAGACCAGACTAACACCACTTCATGAAAGAACGACGGCAGCCGTTCCAAATCAGCCCTAATCAAAGTAAGCAACTCCGCAATTTTTAACAGACAGAGGTCGTTGCCTCCGGCATGAATAAACAAAACAGGGGAAGGCACCGCTCTACTAATTTCCACCGCAGCCGGCAGGACCCGAGACCAGCGCAGGCCCCGGACTCCCCGCCACATGACTTGAACGTTCCGAAAACCGAGACATCGGCCACACGGACGGTATTCCGCTCTCTGTCCCGCCCAGAAGATATAAGAATGGCCGATGAAACAAACGGTCGGTTGGACCGCGCCTGAAAGAAAATTAAAGCAATAAATGGGGACGAATGGAAGACGCAAAACAGGCAGATCTCCATCTGCCGATCCGTTGAACCTCAGCCTCCGGCAGGCCTGCCTGAGCCGCCTCTGTGGCAGCCCCGATCCAGAAAGAGTGCGTACCAAAATCAGACACCGGAAGGCCCAGGGTCGCCAGGCAGCGACGGAACACAGACCTAAACTGAAAACGGGTGAGAGGACTACCATTGGCATGTAGAAGTAGAGGGGAACCTTGGGCTCGGGGCGACAATAACTGAGAAACCGTGGCATGAGGGCAGACTGGGCCGTCCACCTTACGCATAGGTAGCCATGCGCCGCGCCCAAAAACATCAGTTTTGGAGCGCTTAATGAAGACTCGGAGCGCAGAATCACTAAGGAGAACTTTGCCTGCGCCTAGGCTGCCTGACCGGGACCGAGAAGTTGACACCAATTCCCCTATCCTAAGCGCGGCAAAAAAAGCCAAACAAAAAGCAGCCCTAAACAGCACCACTTCATATGATGAGGGACAGACAGAGGGAAGAACCTCGCAGAGGCGCGTTAATAATGAATAGGAAACTGGGAGCCTACATTCATACCTGACATGCTCCTTGAGCCAGCCTCTAATAGCCTGGCGGATTAAGAAATGTTTAGTCACATCCGGCCAGCCGCGCAATTTAAGGTGAAAGCGACTCCCCCTAGCCGCCGCTGCGCCATCACTGATGAAACCCCCTGCTCGCGCAAGCCCAATAGATATGAAACGGTCACCTCCAAGCAAGCAGCCGGTAACTCCCCATCCGCAGTAGCCACTGCCACCGCCCACGCCTTACCATGTCCGGACCAAGTAGCTGGTGTCACCGAAGCCTGTACCAAAGCCATCAACCGCTAATCGGCAATTCCCATAGCTGCTGTGGGCAGGGGATGCCCTATCGGATCGCCCCCGGCAACAGTTCCCTGAATTCCTGCCAACGAAAGCGAGAAAGAGCATCAGCCACGGAGTTCTGAACACCCGGAACATGGCGGGCCCGGAACCAGATGTTGAATTCTAAACAACGGAGGACCAAATGGCGCAATAATGACAGTACCGGAGCGGATGAAGATGTCAATTTGTTAATGCAATAAACTACCGCCATGTTGTCAGACCAAAAACATAAGCGTCTGTTCTGGACTTTGGGACCCCATAGGTTAATGGCTACAATGATGGGAAACAACTCAAGGAGGGTTATGTTGGAGCACAAGCCGGCAGTGCGCCACTGTTCCGGCCACGGGGAGGCACACCACTCACAGCCAAATACAGCTCTGAAACCGGTTGAGCCCGCCGCGTCCGTAAAGAATGAAAGCTCCCCCGTTGTGACCTCTGAGGCTTGGTAGCAAGTGTGGCCATTGTACCGGGCCAAAAATTAACTCCAAACTTTTAAATCCAGCTTCAACTGCTTGGTTAGCCGTATGTGATTATCGGGTTTTTTAATACCGCATGTAGATAGTGACAAACGCAGAGAGAAAACACGGGCCATGGGCATGATGCGACACGCGAAAACCAGGAGGCCAAGCAATGACTGCATTTGACGGAGGGTAACTGATTTAACGGCGAAAAAACCCAAAATAATACCTGACAGTTTGTCTAGTTTGTCCGCAGGGAGGCGAAAAATCATCAAGGACATGTCAATTTCGATACCCAAAAATGTAAGAGACGTGGCAGGACCTACCGTCTTGTCTTCTGACAGGGGGACACCGAAACGGGACATGAAATAGCAAAGGTATTGAGGAGGAATTGGCATCCAGAGGAACTACCGGGGGACACAAATAAGAAATCATCCAGGTAGTGGATGATCGCCTGGGAGCGGGTCCCAAAACGGATAACCCATTCAAGGAAGGTGCTAAACAATTCAAAGTAATGACAGGAAATGGAGCAACCCATTGGCAAACAAGTGTCATAATAATAACAGCAGTCTACCATGAAACCCAGGAGGTGGTAGCAATCAGGGTGAACTGGGAGCAATCAAAAAGCAGCTTCAATGTCCGATTTGGCCAATAAAGCGTCTTTTCCAGCTTGTCTAACTAGTGACACAGCCCTATCAAACGACACGTAGGACACTGAGGCCTGTCACATGGTCTGTTGTGGGTGCGGCTTCAGTGTCACATGGTCTGTTGTGGGTGCAGCTTCAGTGTCACATGGTCTGTTGTGGGTGCGCCTTCAGTGTCACATGGTCTGTTGTGGGTGTGGCTTCAGTGTCACATGGTCTGTTGTGGGTGCAGCTCACAGCTTTATCCTACCTCACAGTGCATTGGTGATATCACTATGGAGGCATGTGAGAGCCTGGCTGTGAGTTGGTCTAGCATTGTTCAGACCTTGTTCACACACCACGGGCAGTTGAGTGGTAGGACCTCATGCGCGCTGAGACACCGTGACGTGGTGCATGAGATATGTTCCTGACTGGAAGATATTGGCAAAGTTCTCAGCTTTTAACATGGGCCTGAGGAATCAGCTAGTATTGTCAGTTGCATAGCATTTTGGTGCATTTTTTGCAGTGATTTCAGTCTTGGGTGGGGCTCAGAGCTTTCTCCCTCCTCCCACTGTATGCATGGTCACATGCTGGAGGTTACTGGGAGATTGACTGCTAGTCGGACTTTGCGCTCCTGTAATTTGCCCATGTGGTATTGCCCATGTGGCCCAGGTAGGTTTAGTGTTGGGTCCCGAGATAGTTGAGACATCTTGGCGCGGTGCTCTGGCTCAGACATGTCCTCCAAGCAGGATATTTTGGCTAATCTCTCAATTTTCCACCAGTACGAGGGTTAGTAAGACCGCAGTGTGCACCTGTTTTTGTTATATTATTTTTACTGTTTATTATATCCACACATTTGCTATCCTGTGTAGGATGTCCATTGTGGTACTTATGGTCCGCTGCAGGCATCCTCCATTGTGGTACTTATGGTCCGCTGCAGGCATCCTCCACTGTATGCATTTTTGCTAGGGATTGCCATTAGCAGCAGACCACAAGTGCAGGATCTGCTCCCCCTGTATAGATGCACCGCTGCATATGGGGTTGAGCCCTTCCTGCTTTCTAATACCATGCCAATCTGTAGTTTTGTATATTGTATTTTTTGGAGGTGTAAAAAGTCCTAGTCTAAATGCGCCTTTATTTCCATCCACAGGCAGCATTCTGGTGCACATGTGAGGCCCGGGCTATATCAGCCAGTCTTGGGTGGGGCTCAGAGCTCTCTCCCTCCTCCCACTGTATGTGTTGCATATATGCAGAAAGTATGGTTAAGGGCTCTTTCACATCTGCGTTCTTTTCTTCCGGCATAGAGTTCCGTCGTCGGGGCTCTATGCCGGAAGAATACTGATCAGGATTATCCTAATGCATTCTGAATGGACAGTCCGTCCTTCAGGATGTCTTCCGTTCCGGAACGGAACGTTTTTTGGCCGGAGAAAATACTGCAGCATGCTGTGCTTTTTGCTCCGGCCAAAAATCCGGAACACTTGCCGCAAGGCCGGATCCGGAATAAATGCCCATTGAAAGGCATTGATCCGGATCTGGCCTTAAGCTAAACGTCATTTCGGCGCATTGCCGGATGCGACGTTTAGCTTTTTCTCAATGGTTACCATGGCTGCCGGGACGCTAAAGTCCTGGCAGCCATGGTAAAGTGTAGTGGGGAGCGGGGGAGCAGCATACTTACCATCTGTGCGGCTCCCGGGGTGCTTCAGAGTGACGTCAGGGCGCCCCAGGCGCATGGATGACGTGTCCATGCGATCACATGATCCATGCGCATGGGGCGCTCTGACGTCACTCTGGAGCGCCCCGGGAGCCGCACGGACTGTAAGTATTCCGCTCCCCCGCTCCTACTATGGCAACCAGGACTTTAATAGCGTCCTGGGTGCCATAGTAACACTGAAAGCATTTTGAAGACGGATCCGTCTTCAAATGCTTTCAGTACACTTGCGTTTTTCCGGATCCGGCGTGTAATTCCGGCAAGTGGAGTACACGCCGGATCCGGACAACGCAAGTGTGAAAGAGGCCTAATAATTCCAATGTGAGAAGGGAGCGGGCTGGGTGATATCAGAAGTGTTTTTATTGAACATTTTCTACAAGACAAAATTACATGACCTTGAGTATAAGAGGCAGGATGGTAACAGTCTATCCTGTCCACACATATTAATATACATCTATTCAATACTGACATTAACAGATATAGCCTTCTTATAATATATAATAATCATCGTGTTCAGCTCTGTTATTACTGAACCTGCGTCACAATAAGCAAATAGTGCAGTATAATCATATATACGGGAATCAGCTCCTATAACAAATCGCATTTACTATGCATTAGTACCATGTGACATGTCTGTGTACTTCACTAACATTTATGCAGTGTGTTATCTACTCACACTGTATTACCAGCAGCTTTAGCTGATTACAGGGACCTGAATATAATTTAATTTATTACCCTTAATGTGTGTTCTCTTACCTGCAAGACAAAATTACATGACCTTGAGTGTAAGAGGCAGGATGGTAACAGTCTATCCTGTCCCTAGGAACTAGATCTGTATTTTAAAGTTACTATGGTATTCGGAACTGTGCTTGTATTCAGGCTTTAAACACTCTGCTCTCATCTACTGGTTATTTAAAGAAATGTCATGAGTTTGTCTTTTCTAATTATTCCACCAGTCTCTGATGATTGTTGAAGCTGAAAAGGTTATCTATGTTAGTTTATTTTTATGAGGTGCCTAGTTTTTGACATACCTTATACTCTTCCCCACAAAATTTGATGTCATTCCTGACATACGCAGACTTGAGTAAGAGAATAGGTTCTCATACTAATCTTCCAATAACCATAGGGAGCCAAGGTTAATTTGTAAAACAATTACTTGAGGAACTGTCCTTCCTGCGACATCTACTCCCAGTTCTGTTACAGTTTCCCACCCTGCCCAGAGCGCTATAAAGCCTGGGGGAATATTTGTTGCCTATAGCCAACTGGTAAGAAACCCCTTTAGCACAGGTTTGTGTTCATTATTGTGAAAACAAGAGTTGATGGAGAACTTGGGGACACCTTATTACTTCTGTCCCTCTTTTTACCTAGTTCTATCACTTAAAGCTATTTGGAGTGTCTGCAGTAAGAGTGCAATAACTTTCCTTTTTGTTAACCATAGAACATAACATTTAACATTTTCAATATAAGCAACCATTAGGAAACCATTGCATTATAGGCATGGATACGGTTACCAATTTTTAAAGTCCTCAGCAAAACAATCTGGGCTTAGGTACCAGCTAGGGTAAATCTGTGGTGCATGAACACAGTCTATGACCTGTACTGTTGCATTCCTGGCAACACTACTGGTTTGACCCAAAGTGTCATAAGTCAGAACTGGTTTTCAAATTCTTTTCCCATGCCATGGTGAATTCTGGTAGGAAATCCGAATTTCAAGACAGTCACTGAATATCTTATCGGCAACAGTCTTTGACTTGTTTTTGCTCGCGTAGGCCTGAGCAAACCTGGTGAAATTGTCTATTACTACTAGTATATACTCATAACCTCCTTTGCACGTTTCCAGATGGAGGAAGTCGATTAAAACCATCTCAAAGTAATAAGTGGTGATAATAATGTTCAATGGAGCTCTGGTAGGCTTATTAGGGCGTTTGTCTTTCAGGCAGGTGCACTGGTTGTTAACTCCTTAAGGACCGGGCTCATTTTTACCTTAAGGACCAGGCCATTTTTTGCAAATCTGACCAGTGTCACTTTATGTGGTGATAACTTTAAAACGCTTTGACTTATCCAGGCCATTCTGAGATTGTTTTTTCGTCACATATTGTACTTCATGACACTGGTAAAATGCAGTCAATAAAATTCATTTTTATTTTAAAAAATAAAATAAAAAATTTGCCAAAAAGTTAAAAAAATTAGCAAATTTCCAAGTTTCAATTCCTCTACTTCTATAATACATAGTAATACCTACAAAAATAGTTATTAATTTACATTCCCCATATGTCTACTTCATGTTTGGATCATTTTGGGAATGACATTTTATTTTTTAGGGATGTTACAAGGCTTAGAAGTTTAGAAGCAAATCTTGAAATTTTTCAGAAAAGTAAAAAAAAACAAACAAACACACTTTTCAAGTACCAGTTCAGATCTGAAGTCACTTTGTGAGGCTTACATAATAGAAACCACCCAAAAATAACCCCATTCTAGAAACTACACCCCTCAAGGTATTCAAAACTGATTTTACAAAACTTTGTTAACCCTTTAGGTGTTCCACAAGAATTAATGGAAAATAGAGATACAATTTCAAAATTTTGGCAGATTTTCCATTTTAATAATTTTTTTCCAGTTACAAAGCAAGGGTTAACAGCCAAACCAAACAATATTTATGGCTCTGATTCTGTAGTTTACAGAAACACCCCATATGTGGTCGTAAACCACTGTACGGGCACACGGCAGGGTGCAGAAGGAAAGAAATGCCAGATGGTTTTTGGAAGGCAGATTTTTGCTTGACTGTTTTTTTTGACACCATGTCCCATTTGAAGCCCCCCTGATGCACCCCTAGGAGTAGAAACTCCAAAAAAGTGACCCCATTTTAATAACTACTGGATAGGGTGGCAGTTTTGTTGGTACTATTTTAGGGTACATATGATTTTTGGTTCTCTATATTACACTTTTTGTGAGGCAAGGTAACAAGAAATAGCTGTTTTGGCACAATTTTTATTTTTTGTTATTTACAACATTCATCTGACAGGTTAGATCATGTGGTATTTTTATAGACCAGGTTGTCATGGACGCGGTAATACCTTAGGCTGCTTTCACACTAGCGTTCGGGTTTCCGTTCGTGAGCTCCGTTTGAAGGGGCTCACGAGCGGACCCGAACGCAGCCGTCCAGCCCTGATGCAGTCTGAATGGAGGCGGATCCGCTCAGACTGCATCAGTCTGGCGGCGTTCAGCCTCCGCTCCGCTCGCCTCCGCACGGACAGGCGGACAGCTGAACGCTGCTTGCAGCGTTCGGGTGTCCGCCTGGCCGTGCGGAGGCGTGCGGATCCGTCCAGACTTACAATGTAAGTCAATGGGGACGGATCCGTTTGAAGATGCCACAATGTGGCTCAATCTTCAAGCGGATCCGTCCCCCATTGACTTTACATTGAAAGTCTGGACGGATCCGTCCCAGGCTATTTTCACACTTAGCTTTTTTTAGCTAATATAATGCAGACGGATCCGTTCTGAACGGAGCCTCCGTCTGCATTATTATGGGCGGATCCGTTCAGAACGGATCCGCCCGAACGCTAGTGTGAAAGTAGCCTAATATGTATACTTTTTATTTATGTAAGTTTTACACAATGATTTCATTTAAAAAAAAAAAAAAAAAAAAAAAAGCATGTTTTAGTGTTTCCATAGTCTGAGAGCAATAGTTTTTTCCATTTTTGGCCGATTATCTTGGGTAGGGTATGATTTTTGCGGGATGAGATGACCGTTTGATTGGCACTATTTTGGGGTGCATATGACTTTTTGATCGCTTGCTATTACACTTTTTGTGATGTAAGGTGACAAAAAAAAAAAAAGGTTTATTTAGCACAGTTTTTATTTTTTATGGTGTTCACCTGAGGGGTTAGGTCATGTGATATTTTTATAGAGCCGGTCGATACATAAATAAAAAAGTATACATATTAGGTATCGCCACGTCCATATCGACTGGCTCTATAAAAATATCACATGACCTAACCCCTCAGGTGAACATCGTAAAAAATAAAAACTGTGCTAAATAAACCATTTTTTTGTCACCTTACATCACAAAGTACAACAGCAAGCGATCAAAAAGGCATATGCCCACCAAAATAGTACCAATCTAACAGTCACCCCATTCTGCAAAAAATGAGCCCCTACCTGAGACAATCGTCCAAAAAATAAAAAAAACTATGGCTCTCAGAATATGGAGACACTAAAACATGATTTTTTTTTTGTTTCAAAAATGATATTATTGTGTAAAACTTACATAAATAAAAAAAAGTATACATATTAGGTAAGTTTTACACAATATTTTTGAAACAAAATAATGTTTTTAGTGTCTCCGTATTCTGAGAGCCATAGTTTTTTTTATTTTTTGGGCGATTGTCTCAGGTAGGGGCTCAGTTTTTGCGGGATGAGGCGACGGTTAGATTGGTACTATTTTGGTGGGCATATGCCTTTTTCATTGCTTGCGGTTGTACTTTTTGTGATGTAAGGTGACAAAAAAATTATTTAGCAAAGTTTTTTTTAATTTTTATGGTGTTCATCTGAGGGGTTAGGTCATGTGATATGTTTATAGAGCCGGTCAATACGGATGCGGCGATACCTAATTTTCCCTACTATTTTTTACCTTTTTTCAACTTTATTTGGGGAAAACTACATTTTTGTTTATTTTTACTTGAAACTTAATTTTTTGGGGGGAAAACTATTTTTTCAAATTTTATTTTACTTACTTTTTTGTCCCACTTTCGGACTTCAACTTTTGGGGGTCTAATACCTTTTACAATGCATTCCAATACTTCTGTATTGGAATGCATTGGCTGTATGAGTAATACAATGAGTACTACTCAAACAGCTTCCGGCCTGTGAGATCCAGGGGGCTGGATCTCACAGGCACGTCACAGGAAGGCACCGCCAAAGCCTCGGCACCTTGTTCCGATCACCGCCTTAAGTACCAGGACATCAGGGCATACCTGTACGTCCTGTGTCCTGAAGAGTTTAATGTATTGCTCAGAGTCTCTCTGCATATGTGGCCAAAAGAATCTGATCAAGTTTACATACAGTCCTTTCAACTTCTAGGTGTCCCATTTCTTCATGCAATTCTTTCAACACCAATGAATGATACAACTTGGGTAGCACTAGTTGAGAACCTGAGGGTGTTTTCCGTCTCAGGATTCCAACTTCGTCTAGGTATAATTTGGTCCATTGCTTCATTAGTATGAAGAGATCAAGCTGTCTACTTTGTCGTTCCTGTTTTGATGGGTACCTATTTTGTTTTTTGTACTTCCACACTGGATAGATTACGGAGTCTTCTTTTTGTGCTGTCCTGATGGTCTCTTTAGGTATTTGAGCTACCTTCTTTTGGGTACCATCTATGGTTGATGTTGTATTCGCAATGGTTATTGGACACAGCCAAGGCATTTCTTTTTTCTGTTGTACTTGAAGTGCTTGGGTTATGCAACTGATGACTTTGGGGTCAACTTCTTGCGAACACTGTTGCATGTACTGTTCCGGAATTAGTGGTATACAGGAGAGTACATCCGCATTTCTCTTTCCTGGACGATCCTTGATAATGAAGGTGAAGTTGGCTAGTTCTGCAACCCATCGATGGCCTGTTGCATTTAGTTTAGCAGTAGTGAGGACATAAGTTAGTGGATTGTTGTCAGTATAGACTACAAAGGATGGACAGTAGTATAGGTAGTTTCGTAATCTTTCACAGATGGCCCACTTCATCGCTAGGAATTCTAGTTTTCCTGAGTGCATGTGACAGTTCTTCTCGGCAGGTGTAAGTCCTAGACCCATAAGCAATTATTAAATTTTTCTTCCTGCTCTTGGTACAACACAGCTCTTAGTCCTTCTTGCGAGGCATCACAGTGCAGAACAAAGGTTTTGCTGTAGTCCGGGTAACCCATAACGGGAGGATGTGTTAAGACCTCAATGAGTCGGTTCAGCACTACCTGGTGGTGGTCAGTCCAGACTATAGACTGATGAGAAGGTAGTTGACCTTTTAGTTTTGGTGATGGCTTCTTCTTGGATTGGTGAGCCGGTAGTGACGTAATAGTATGTGTAGTATCCGCTGATAGCAATTCATACAGAGGTTTTGCAATTCTGGAAAAGTTTTGGATTTAAGGTAGATAGTATGAAATGAATCCTAATAATTTTCTGAGTTCTCCAACGGTCTTTGGCTGGTTGTTCCTCAAGGCCAGCACAGGGCAATGTCTGCTGGATCCATGGAATGGCCATCTTTGGACACGATCTTGCCCAAGAATCTGACTTAGTTTCAGAATAGTTCACATTTCCTTGCTATTAACTTGACTCCATGTTTCTGGTACCATTGCAGTACCAACCGAACATGTTCCACATGTTCTTGGAATGATCTGCTACGAACCAAGTTGTCATCTAGGTATGGCAGACAGACCTCATCCCTCACTCCCATTAGAAAAGTTTCCATGCTGCGTTGAAATTCAGCTGGCGCAGGGCTAAGGCCAAAGGCTATTCTGATCCACTCATACAGGCCCCAAGGTGTGATGAAGGCAGTCAGGGGTCTACTGGATTCTTCCACAAATCCTTGATTGTAGGCTTTTCTTTTGTCTAGCACTAAAAACCATAAACTTCCTCCTGGGCTGTCCAGTATGTCTTGAATTCTAGGGATTGGATGACGGTCAGGGATGGACTTCTGGTTCAACTCCCTGTAGTCGCAATAGTCTTAAACTACTGTCCTTTCTCACAAACACAATGGGTGAAGAGTATGATGATTTTGACTTTGCAATCCATCCGCGGTTCAACAGATCCTGTAGATATAATTTCACCTCCTGGTGTAGTGGCCTTGGCACGGACATGCAAGTTCTTCTAACTGGTGTATTGTCATTGAGGCGCAGTTTCAATTGTAGGGAAGGGATACATCCGACATCAGAATCCTCTTTAGCGAAAGCGTGGCATGCCTCCCTTAGCATTGCTTTGACTATCCGTTGATTTTCCTCCGCCAGGTGTTCTATAGGTACTGGTGGATCCCAGTGTTCTCGATGAGTAGAGCCTACCGGTGACCGACTCGGGTTTAAATTGTCCACTCGACCTTCCGGCCCTGATCTGGATGACTGCAGACTGAGTCACTGGAGGAGTGGTCACACTCACTGATTCTATTGGTTTCACCTGAGCTGGGTATGTTGTCTTAATGGGCTCGAGGCACCCAATCCTAGTCTGACTTGGTAAGATAACGTCTCGCTGGGTGGTGTTCCAAATCAGGATGGATAATTTGGAAAACTGTCCCTTTTGGAGTGACACTAACTTCTCCCTGATATACAGTCCTTCTGGCACAGTATGAGTCTCAATAGGTATAAAACAAGACCATCTGATCTTGCAAGGCTGGTTTGGCGTGAGCCCTACATCTGAGATACGTCAAAGTGTTTGCTGGAATTCTTTGGCTCTTGCTACCAGTCTTAAGTGCAGTACCACCAGTTTCTTTCAGGCTGGCTTGTAGTTGACTCACCAGGATTTCTGCTTTGGGCGTCTGCAATTCCAAGGCTGCTCCTTGTAGGTCCACGAACTCTGTAATGGTTCTCCTTCCTTTTTCAGCTGTCTCTTTGAAGAGTTCTTCTATGACATTGTACCCTATGATTGGTGTCTCTGCGACTTTCTCATCTGCTGATACCACAAGTGGCACTACTAGCTGTTTGGTGTTATTAATTCCCGCTGTTAGTTAAAACACTACTTCAATCCACCCGGAGAAAAGAATTTGTCTAATTGGCGGCTTTCCCAAAGAGGACTCCTGGCCCCAGCAATTCTTCCAAAGATTGGAGCACTGTATGTTGCAGAACCCGCTGTCTCCAGTTCTCATTGATGATGCTCACCCGAGAGCCGATGTCCCATAAGGCTTGGACAGGAGTATTGTCCATTTCACAGTTCACAAGGCATCTTTTTCCAATAAGACTCAGTAACTTGCTGTTTTGTCTCATGGTAACACCGTCCACGCGAGTTGGTACTTGCTCAGCCATCTGGAGGGATCTCTGGTTATGGCAGTTAAGCACTCTTTGCAAGGAGTTTGGATTTCCCCCACCATCCATGGCACGGTTGGTGTTTTTGGAGCTTGCTGGTTTGCTACCAACAAGAGTTGCACTTTGGTGCACAGGATTGGTTCTAGAACAGGTTACTGTCGGTCCCTTGACAGCAACCCTCTCCCGTTTAACTGGTTTGGTCTGGGTGTTTTGCAGTATCTTGCTCTATGTCCAGATCGTCCACAGTTGAAGCAATGATCGCAGGCACTTCTTTTACAGGATTGACAACATCCGTTGCTCGTACCCACTGTTACCCGAGACCCTCGGAATTCACGGTCTTGTTGGGTTCTCGAACCTTGGAGGAGAAGTGTCTTCATCTCTAGCATCTCTTTTTGCATCTGTAGTATCATTTTTTCCAGTTCAGAGTTGCTCTTAGACAGCAGTTGAATCGTTGGGCTACTTGCCTGTGGTGGGGACCAAGGTGTTGTGTTGGCAGTCGTTGTCAGGACACTTGATTCTTGACACTGTAAGGCGTTAGACTGACATTCTTTCCCTTTTGTTGAACTGCTGTGCTGAGATTTCTTTTGTTTCTGCTCTCTTTTCATCTCCATATTAGCGGCTTTATTCGTTTTCTCTATGAGCACCTCATCTGGAATGGAAAGGTCATCTAAATACTGCTTTAATTGAAATTTGATGTAGTCATTTCTCAGTCCAGTACCCACTGATCTTAGAAATTTCTTCTGCATCAGCTCAGTCTCGAAATGTTCATCAGAGCCTTCCCCTTGGGAGACAAATAGCAACCGATCTTTCAATTAAAATCGATCTGAACAGGAAATTTTGCGGAGTCTCATCACTTTTCTGAGAAATATTGAGGAGTTGCTGGTACAGTTCGGAGGCATTCTCCTCCTTGTAGTGACTTTTCAAGATTCGTCTCAGTTGCACTAGAGTCAGTCCATTTCCAGCATACCTCTGAGGGTTAGACCAGGGCTAATAGCTTTGACCACTGCTTCAAGATCTCAGTCTCAGGATACCCTTTCTGTAGTCCCAGGTAGATTTGGTGCATCAGATTGGTGTAGGACAGCTTATCCTTCTGCTCTTTTTCTCCAATCTGGCCTGTGATCTTGAAATCTTTTCTGATTGTCACCTCTGGAAAGCTACCATAGTGTAGTCTGAGTAAGCGGAACTAGCTCTGGTTTTGGCTGACTGTCACTTGAGTTTCTCCTTTTGGTACTCAGCTCTTTATTCTGTTCCGCAATTATTCTGGACGTTTCCTGGAACTTCTCCTGCATAGTGTGATACTGTTGCTTTAAGTCGGCCAATTGCTGTCCTGGTTGGGGGTCTTTATCACTGAAGCTTGGACTTCCGCATTGTCCCTCCTCCCCCTGAATCTATTTGTGGCTTGCAGAAATGGTGTCACCGTCTCCTCTCTTTCAGCTTTAACCAGTTCATCTATCACCTCATTAATGATCCACATAAAATGGCGCCGTTTTTTTTCCTTTCGCCATGCTGGCATCGGGGGCTTTGATGAATTGGCAGATCACCCACTGACAAGTGGATCAGGTGTTCACTGATTTCATCCTGCAGTCTCTAGATCCATTGGTGTTCACTGGCGGTGCTGCGAGGG
This sequence comes from Bufo gargarizans, assembly GCF_014858855.1. Classification (NCBI taxonomy): domain Eukaryota; kingdom Metazoa; phylum Chordata; class Amphibia; order Anura; family Bufonidae; genus Bufo; species Bufo gargarizans. The sequence goes on along the minus strand of NW_025334648.1, from coordinate 30,480 downwards.
TTAATATCTCCTCTAAGCTTCGCGTAACCGCTCTTCTTTCCACTTCCGGAACCGCGTCTACTTCACCCGCTCACTCTACGGGCCACCAATTTTGTTGCACATATGCTTAAAGTATGGTTAATAATTCCAATGTGCGAAGGGAGCGGGTTGGGTGATATCAGAAGTGTTTTTATTGAACATTTTCTGCAAGACAAAATTACATGACCTTGAGTGTAAGAGGCAGGATGGTAACAGTCTATCCTGTCCCCTAGGAACTAGAGATCTGTATTTTAAAGTTCCTATGTTATTAGGAACCGTGCTTGTATTCAGGCTTTAAACACTCTGCTGCCATCTACTGGTCATTTAAAGAAATATCGTGAATTTGTCTTTTCTAATTATTCCACCAGTCTTCTGTGATTGTTGAAGCTGGAAAGGTTATCTATGTTAGTTTATTTTTATGGGGTGCCTAGTTTTTGACATCCTTACAAGTACGCCACTTTTATAGACTGACAATAATACGCACAAAACCGAAAATAAAATCGATTTTAGAGTAAAAATTGTTAGGAAACATTCTTTCCTGTATATTTACTTGCATATAAAGTGCAAGTGCTGCCAAAATTTACAAGGAAGAGACATTCCGATATAACCTGTATATCACATAGGAGGGCCTCATTCACATTGTGGTACAATTGTTCATGTAGTAGGACTCAAAGCCTATGCACTAAGTGAAAGGGCTGCCAAAAATTACAAGGAACCGGCACTCCAATACATCCTTTATTACACATAAAGGAGGGCATCATACACAGCCTTGAAAAATTATGATTAATGGCCTGCTGGTGACCCTCAAAAACATTAGGGGCGAGGGTCTGCTGGTGACCCTCTAAAACATTAGGGGTGAGGGTCGGCTGCTGAGCTGACCCTCTTAAACATTAGGAGCGAGGGCAGCCTAATAAGCATGTTGATATGATGGAAGAGGACGAGAAAAGGAAGATTGAACCATATACCCTTTTTTGTGGTGGAAGGGGTGCATGGGTATACAGTGCATTTAGTACACCATAAAAGCCACATTTAAAGTGCCTTTATGTTCAGCCGCTTTCCTCTGGTGGAGTCGAGAAGTCAGGGGCAATCCAGGCCTTGTTCATTTTGATAGGAGTCAACCTGTCAGCATTTTCAGTTGACAGGCGGATGCGCTTATCAGTTATTATGCTCCCAGCAGCACAGGGCAGGGCAGCCCAGCACCTCTAAGGCGTAGAGCGCCAGTTCGTGCCACGTGTCCAGCTTGGACACCCAATAGTTGTAAGACTCAGAGGGATCACTGAGGACACCGACTGCTACGTACTCCTTCACCATCTTCCAAACTGTCCCAGGCCTTGGAGAGTGTTGCCCTGCTGCCTCTGTTGGAACTGCTGTGTGTTCCCCTCATCTCCCCTCCTCGGTTGCCCAAGGAACTACGTACTCTGCCGCCATCATTGTCAGATGGAAATTCTGGACCTTCTGGTATTGCACCATTTTGCTAGTTCTCTCCACCGCAGGAATAAGAGATGAGAAGTTTTCTTTGTAGCAGAGGTCGAGAAGGGGGAACAACCAGTAGTTGGCCAAAATGTGTATAATGCGAGGGTTACGGGAAAGACAGCATAACAAAGTCAGCCATGTGTGCCAGAGTCCCAACAGACAAGACTTCGCTGTCCTAATCAGGAGGATGACTTAATCTCCTCATCCTCTTCGGCACATCTACGCTGAACAGATGGAATAAACCTGCTATGGGTACTACCCTCTGTAGTGGAGGCAACCGTCTCCTGCTCCTCCTCCTCATCATCATCCAATTCGCGCTGAGAAGACAAACTGAGGGTGGTCTGGCTATCACCCTGTGTACTGTCTTCCCCCATTTCCACCTCTTCCACATGCAAAGCATCTGCCTTAATTGTGAGCAGCGAGTGTTTGAGTAGACAGAAGTGGGATGATTACGCTGATAATAGCGGCATCGCCGCTGACCATCTTTGTTGATTCCTCAAAGTTGCGTAAAACCTCAGTGGTCAGACATCTTTGCCCACTCTGTATTAAAGATCCCAGCATTCATGTCTTCATAAATATATATACTTTATTCCAATCATAAGTCCCAACACCAGGACGCGTTTCGGCTATATGCCTTCATCAACCTGTTGCCGTTTGCCACCTAAGCAAATTAGTTTCAGCACTTCCCCACTGCAGTGCTACACTGCTTCCAGCTACTGACTGATGGCTGACTGGTGCTGCAAGATGAGAATTCAGGGGTGGAAGTGGAGGAGAAGAGGGGGGGGGGGGGGGGTTGCAGCCACTAATGTAGGTGGTGGCGGAAATCCTGATGGAAGTAGGGCCCGCAATCCTTGGCGTCGGTAGCACCTGTGCCATCCCAGGATACGACTCGCACCCGGCCTCCACAATGTTCACCCAGTGTGCCGTCAGGGAAATGTAGCGTCCCTGTCCAAAGGCACTTGTCCATGTGTTAGTCGTTAAGTGGACCTTCCCAATAACTGCATTGGTCAGGGCACGGGTGAAGTTATGGGACACATGCTGGTGTAAGGTGGGGACGGCATACCAGGAAAAATAGTGGTGGCTGGGGACTGAGTAACAAGGGAACGGCCGCAACCATCAGGCTGCGGAAAGCCTCAGTGTCCACAAGCCCAAATGGTAACATTTCCAGGGCCAGCAATTTGGAAAGGTGCACATTTAGTGCCATGTCCTGTGGGTGGGTAGCTGGGTATTTGCGCTTTCGTTCAAAGGCCTGGAATTTTGACATCTGTGCGCTGCGCTGGGACACAGAAGCGGATGTGCTAGCTGATGGTGCTTGCGAAGGTCCAGGTGCAGGGCAGGAGGTATCAAGGGATTGGCCAGCTGATAACAGGGGAAGAGGAGGCAGTGGTGACCTGCAGAGACGGATTGTGGACCCAGGCTTTCGGACCACTTATTAGGATGCTTTGATGCAATAGGACGGATTATGCTGGTGGTGGTGAGGTTGCTAGTGTTTACGGCCCTGCTAATTTTGGTACGGCACAGGTTGCAAATGACAATTCTTTTATCGTCCGCACTTTCCTCAAAAAAGCGCCAGACTGCGGAACACCTACCCCTTGGCAAGGAAGATTGCTGCAAGGGGGTGCTCCGGGGAACAGTTGCGGGCCTGTTTGGTGTGCCCCACCTTCTTTCTTTTTCCACTCACTGCCTCTTCCAGCCTGTTGCGGTGCTGCGGATCCCTCCCCCTCTGTACTGCTGTCCTCGCTCGGCTTGCCACCTTCCCAGGTTGGGTCAGTGGTTTCATCCTCCACCACCTCCTCTTCCATTTCTTCACTCTGGTTATCCTCCTGACTTATTGACCTAACAAGAATCTCGCTTATTGGCAACGGTGTCTCATCATCCACTTCGTGAAACACTAATTGCTGTTCCCCACCATCATCTTCTTCTGACTGTGGATTCTTAAGAGTTTGGAAATCCGTGCACAAGATCTCCTCATGTCCCTCTTCAAGCGGGCTTGGCAAGAGGCCCAAATCAAGGAATGGCGATGAAAAGAGCTCCTCTGAATATCCGAGTGTGGGATCACTTGTTTGCCAAGACTCTCCATGGTGGGAGGAAGGAGGATCAGGGTGAGGATTCTGTTGACCAGACTCTTGCTACTGAGACTGGACTTTGTGGAAGACAGGGTGGTGCTTAACCGACTGGAAGCATTAGCTGCTGCAAACTGACCACCTGGTTGCACTGGTGTGACTTCAAGTGTGGTGGCCTGCGCTGTCCTGCAAACTGGGACATGAAGCTAGGTATTGTGGATGAGTGTGTTTCTTGTGCTCTGGCAGCAGGCACAGTTTCACCGCACCCAGGGCCACGGCCTCTGCGTGCACCATCAGCAGCACGGCCACTTTCCCGTCCCTTTCTGCTCGCCTTGAGCATATTAAATGGTATATATGCTTGCAAGTATGTCACACGAACAGTAGCGCAGGTTTTGTAAGTGTATGCGCAAATAAATTACACTGAATGTCAGAGATATTTAGGATGCGCAAACGTTATACAGGAGATGTAGCGCAGGTAATGTCGCTGTCACCAGCGGCTAAGAAAAAATTACACTGAATGTCCCAGATATTTAGGATGCGCAAATATAACACAGCAGATGTAGCAGAGGTTGTGTCATTGTCAGCAGCGGCCAAACAATTGCACACAATTTAGCGCAGGTTGCGCTAATATATATTGTAGCCAGATAAAACAATAGTCCTTAAAAGGACTTTTGGGTCTCTAACACCTTTCAACACTAAACCCTGCCTAAAAAAAATAAAAAAATTCCTGTCCCTACACTATCTTTCCCTTCTGCTGCAGCTCTTCCTGACTAAGACTGAGCCGAACCACGTGTCAGCGGGTGCTATATAGCACCGGATGACGCGTTCCGGCCAGCCAATCACTGTAATGCCAGTAACCAACATGGCTACGGTATTACAGTGAGTGGCAGTACTTCCACACACGTTTATTGTCTACATAGCAGCCAACAAACATGCGGGGAGGAGACTCGATCATCGCGCATGAGCACACGCAGTGTTCGGCCGAACACCACGATGCTCGAGTCAAAATGGTGTACATTTGCTACCTATTATAAATGCAAATGTACCAGTATAAATTTGATGCTATTATAACACCCATGGGCTTCACTATTTTTGAGAAACCCCTAATAAACTTCCTATAGAAGTTGGTAAAACCCAAAAACCGTTGAAGGGCCTTCAGGTTCCTGGGCTGGACCCAATCCTGTATCGCTTGCACCTTGGCGGGATCCATCCGAAAGCCTGCGGGTGACAAATTACCCCAAGGAACCAGATCTCCTCTACCTCAAAAGAACACTTGGGTAAATTCACATACAGGAAGTTATCTCTGAGCCTTTTGAGAACCGTACGCACGTGGTCCCTGTGGGACTGAACATCTTTAGAAAATATCAAAATGTCAATGTACACAATGACAAATAATCCCCAAATATCCCTCAAAGATGTCATTAACAAAAGCTTGAAAGACGACTCCTTGTTTATCGGCTGATCAGCGGTACGCTTAGACCGGTCAGTATCAGGATTGAGCGTTCCTATGAACACTTGTTCCCAGTAATTGTCCTGAATATCGTGCAGTGTACAGGAACTTAGAGATTTCCTGGTAAAAAATGATTTTTAACACGTTCCTGCAGCATGGGCCTGAAACAGAAGAGTCCTACTTTCCTGCTCCCTGCCTCCATCTTCTGGTTCCGGCGCTGTTTACATCCGGTTGGATATAGGCATAGTCACTTGTACCTCTCCAGCCAATGACTGGCTTCAGTGGTGATGCGGCCCCAAGCAGCGTGTCACCGCTAAAGTCAGTCATTTGCTGGAGAGGTGCGCCGGGAGTGAAAGATTGAGACAGCGAGAGCAGCACGGAGCAGGAAAGTAGGGATCTTGCTCACTGGTCATTACCGCTTTCTGCACCCCCAGATATACTGTAGGTACCCTGCAATAACCAGTAAGCACTTTCCCTGAGGGCTCATGCACACAGCCATTGTTTTAGTCCGCATCTGAGTCACATTTTTTTTTAATGTGGCTTGGCTGTAGACCCATTCACTTCAACGGGGCCGCAAAAGATGCGGACAACACTCCATGTGCTAGAAAACAGAAGGCAGGAGCAGCACACAATAGGCTTACCAGAGCTTTAGTTGATGGAATGCAACAGCTGAGCTAAAGACCCCAGATCCAGGGCGGTCAAAGTAAAAGTGAAAGTAATAGAAGACGTGGGCTACAGCAGCATCTCCAATAAAGTTACCTCTTTATTCAAGACTCCATGGCACGGTGTACAAAAACATGCAACGTTTCGGCTACATCTAGCCTTTGTCAAGCATACAATACAAGTGATAATGCCCACATATAAATAGGTAAAAGCATACACTCCCACAGAGTTATTCACCCAATCAAAAAACAGAATTAATGAGGGAAATCTAATCAGTACCAATAGTGAAGGGGGTCACACTGCAATGCCTATTTAACATAATCTGTGTACGCCCCTCTAGCTCACCTGTATGAGCTTTCCATAATCGCGGCTGTACGAACCTCGGCTTGCCTGTCGAGTACCTGCGCATGTCCACACACATAATTGTCCGTGACAGTGCGAGGGCTTAACTGTGATCCCGCCTCTCCGGGAGATTACAATTGAAATGAACCAGCAGCGTCATCAACCAATGGGAGGCGCCCGCACCATCGACATCATAGCCGACGTGCAAGTCACGTGGCCGATGATCTCGATCACATGACCGCTGTTTGCATATACATTGTTATTAGCCACGCAGTGATGCTATCGCAACCTGTCACCGCCCAGGACATGCGCATCTTCACGAGAGGAACCACAAAGTATATTCAATACTCGCCCACTGTTATGAAGAGAGACGGTCAAAAAAATCATAAAATTTAATAATTGACACACTAATCCTATATTAAAAGATGCCCCACAATAATAGGACATACCGATCATTACATAGACATACTTCAATAGATAGTGATTAACCGGGGGGTGTGTATAAAAACATATAATATAAAAACATATCAATACTTGTAACGGATGAGAGCCTAACTGATCCTTGCAACATTGAACTCCAAATTGAGTCCATAAGGTTGCAGGGACCTTAGGGTGTATATCCACTTAAGTTCTTTTTTTTCCTAAGAGCAGCGTCTCTGTCACCACCCCTCCGTAAAGCACCCACACAGTCTATCACCTTAAAACACAATTGATTGACAGTGTCCTGCCTCCACCAAATGTTTGGCTACTGGTTTATCCAAGTTAGCCTTGCGAATTGTACTTTTGTGTTTGTTAATACGTTCACGAATCTCCATCGTAGTCTCACCAACATAGATGAGACTACAAGGGCATTGTATGACGTAAATAACATCTCGGGATCTGCATGTAAAGTAGCCATTAATCTTATATTTCTTGCCTCTATAGAGGATGAAAAAAATGATCCCCTTTTAGAATGTTACCACAGTTGCAGCAAGATAAACAAGGAAAAGTTCCATTTCTACATGGAGCCAAGAGCCTTTGTGTGCCCAAACCTGGACCTCCAACATCTGTCTTTACCAGCCTATCACGCAAATTTGAGCACCTCTTTGTAATATATGCCACTCCTGTCTGAGAATATGAGCAATGTCTCCACTGTCCCGACCATACACAGACACAAAAGGAACTCTATTTGTGACCTTGGCTCTCGATTTGTGGAGTGCAGAATCTCTGCCAATCAATGTAACCCTCTTTTTTGTCCTGTCTAAATTTCCTGGGATATCCCCGTTCAGTAAATCTATCACACATGGCATCCACCCTCTGTGCAAAATTAAGGTAATCGGATACAATCCTTCTAACTCTTAATAATTGACTCCAAGGTAAGGAGTCTAACATGCGACGCGGGTGGTAACGGTCATGTGTGAGAAGGGTATTCCTATCAGTAGGCTTCTGATGGAGGTCTGTTTTGATTTCACCCTCCACTACATAGACTCGCACATCCAAGAAGTGAAGCTCACTTTCAGAAGAAGACGTGACTGAACTGTAACCCAGGTATGCCCACATTTAGATGTAGGGGAAAGTCATTCAAATCTTCAGTTGTACTAGTCCAGATCATAAAAATGTCGTCGATTTAGCACCACCAACATAGGACCCTCCCAAAATATTGGGATTGGTATACCAGTCTGTCCTTCACCTCGGCTATGAAGATATTAGCGTAGGTGGGGGCCACATTAGACCCCATGGCCACACCCCGCCTCTGCTGATAGGTGTCCCCGAAGAGAAAATAGCTCCTCCTCAGGACCACCTCCAGGAGGTGGAAGACAAAACGTTACACCCCCGGGGAGAGTCCCATGTCGGCCAGGCCACATCGACGACATTCAGACCATATGTATGATCAATGGACGTGTACAAAGAAACATCAAAGCTGACCAATAAGAACTGAGCTGGAAGCTGCAGCTCACGTAATTTTAACAAGAAATGTCCAGTGTCCTTAACATATGATGGGGCGGAGGTCGCACGGATATGCAAAAGCCTATCAAGAAATATCGAAATGGAATTAAAGACAGTTTCTGCCTGATACAATGGTCAGCTAGGCAATTATCTAACCTTTTGTGTATTTTTGGGAGTATGTATAACATAGGGGTGACAGGGTGGCTCACCTTAAGGTATTTGCATAACCCATCATCAATGATGGAATTTTGTACCACCTCCTCCAATATCACTCCTATGTCACGCATAATCTCCCATTTAGGATCCCCAGGTAGTTGTTCATAGACTTCTATGTCCTGCAATGGTCTATTGATTTCCTTGATATACATTGCAGTATCCATGACAACCACCGCCCCACCCTTGTCAGCAGGTTTTATGGTAATGCGGTCATCCTTTTCCAATGACAAAATGGCCTGACGTTCCAATTTGGTCAAATTGCTTCTACCCATAAAGGAAGGCCTCAAAGTTTCAATTTGCCTGTGTACAATCTGAATATATGACTCAACCACATGGTTAGTATGGGGGAAGGTGAGAAATTACTAGGTTTCTTTAAATCAAGCTTACTACACGTTAGTTCCGCAACATTTTTCTTACTGCGCAAATCTAATCCCACATTATCACTTTTTTCAATGCAAAAAAACTTTAGTCACAAATTCCAAAAAAAACGTAAGTCCAATTCAAGGGTAAACCAGTTCCTTTCAGTTGTAGGGGAGAAGGTCAAACCCCAACCCAACACTTGAGTCTGTTCCAAGGTCAGTTCAACTGATGAAATGTTTACTACCAGTTGTGTCATTTTCTGGGGTTGCGTCTCATCATTCTCATTGGTACTCCCCTGTTCTTTCCCGGGTTGGGAGGTAACGATCCTTTTGTGGGGTTGATAATGTTTCCTTCCACCCCTGCGGCATCTCCGCCGCCTAGTTTTCCTAAAAATAAATAAAACTGATGTAGGACTCAGTGGATTGAGTCAAAAGTAGAAAAACCGAAATGTCCATGATCAAAATGCCGATTGCGTCTCCTTCTCGGTCTGTTCTGAGGTTGTGGATTCCACCAGTTGTAAACTTTACCCAACTGGTAATCCTCAAGGTCCCTGTGCCATTTGTCACGTTTTATTCTCTCAGTTTCCAACTTGTGACGTTGCATATGCTGTGCAATTTTTTCATTGTGTGTGGCAAAGTCATCCGCATTGATTAGACCTTGAATTTGTGTGTTCAAATCCGCAATAATTTTCTTAATGTTATCAACCTCTTTACAAAGAAAGTCAATATTCAATAACATAAGATCAAAGGAGTATTTATTACTCACCGCTTCAAACTTTGTACAAAAGTCTGTATCATTCGGAAATAAATTAGGGCGCAGATGTGATCTGAGACCCCTCGGGATCCGTCGATTTTTATAGTACTCCCTCAAGGTACTTAGATGGAGTTCCATAGTGATTAACTTTAGACTCTTGTTCACACTTGCGCTTTAATAAGTCGATAGACGGGGTGCTGAGGAAACCTCTCCAGAGTCTGCACCGATTAACCTTTGGATATCATCATCCGTGTACATATACACCGTGTCGCCAGGAGTTTCCATGCTCTTACCAGAGCCTGAGGGGGTGTCCATGTTGCACACTTACATGTGTTATGGTGTACGTAGTCCCCGGTGCTCGCTCCTCAGATCAAAGTAACAGAAAACGCAAGGCAGGAGCAGCACACGATAGGCTTACCAGAGCTTTAGTTGATGGAATGCAACAGCTGAGCTAAAGACCCCAGATCCAGGGCGGTCAAAGTGAAAGTAATAGAAGACGTGGGCTACAGCAGCATCTCCAATAAAGTTACCTCTTTATTCAAGACTCCATGGCACGGTGTACAAAAACATGCAACGTTTCGGCTACATCTAGCCTTTGTCAAGCATACAATACAAGTGATAATGCCTGCATATAAATAGTTAAACGCATACACTCCCACAGAGTTTTTCACCCAATCAAAAAACTCCATGGGCCAGATATATCATTAGGCAAAGTCACTTTTGTGAAGTGGAAAAGTCGCAAAAAAGTCCCAAAGGCTAAAACTGCGCACAAATTTGCGACTTTTTTCTGCTCTGCACTATGCTCGCCAGTTTTCTGAAAGTGGGCGTGTTTTCGTATGTAAATGAATCTCTAGACAGATTTACTATTGGGACTTTTTTAAAAAGTCGCAACTTCACTCCAGTGAGGACCATGCTTATCTTATGAGACTTTTTAATAGAACATGCAACTTTTTCATAAAAACGTGCGACTTTTGAAAAGCTGCTTACTGACGGATAAACTGCTACCGTCAAACCACATTTCTTACAGTCTTAAAGGGCCGATCATAAATCTGACTTGGCTAAAACTGACTTTAGCCATATGTGAAAGTGGAGTGAGCTGTCAGAGTCGTGATAAATCTGGCCCCATGTGCTGTCCACATCCGTTACTCCATTCTGCAAAATGCAGAACACGTATGGCTGGTGTCCTGCAGACCAAAAGAAAAAGGCACGGTCGTGTGTATGAGGCCTTACTAGCCGGGAAAGCAATATTGGTTAACCCTTTAATGACCAGGCCCGAAAAGGCCTTTATGACCAGTCACTTTTTTGTGATTTAGTACACGTTGTTCAAACACTTGTAACTTTTATTTGTTGGACTACCAAAATAACTTTTGCAACTTTTTATTACATAACAGTGCTTTTTAATATTTTTTTTTTTAGTTTTATTAGGGGAAACTGTACAATAATTTATTTTAAGTCATTTTTATTCAAACTATATGCAAATTTCTATAATTAGTTCCCTATATGTGTTGGATCATTTTATTATACAATATGTATAGTTTCACATGAATGGGGTGATAATTGTAATGTTTTTTGTTTGGTGTGGATAGATTATATATATATATATATATATATTTTTTTTTTTTTGTAGCAGAAATGAAAAAAAAAAGACCCTTGGGGACACTGACATTTTTTACATTCCTTTTTTTCCTTTAATTTGTATTTTATTTAGTACTTTTTTATTTTATCACTTATTTAAATTTGCCAATATTTTGCACTTTCCTTTTTATAGTTTTTTTTTACTTGTATTTTATTTCATTATTTTACATCTTTTTGCTAAAATGAGATAGATAGATATATATAGATATATCTATCTATCTATCTATCTTTTTTGCTTCACTATGTCCCTCAAGAGGTCTTTAAAAGACCTCTGGGGGACAATGAATTGTTTTGTTTTTTTCACATTTTTTTCCATAATATATATATATATATATATATATATATATATATATATATATATATATATTATGGAAAAAAATGTGAAAAAAACAAAACAATTCATTGTCCCCCAGAGGTCTTTTAAAGACCTCTTGAGGGACATAGTGAAGCAAAAAAAATTGATAGATATATATATATCTATATCTCTCTATCTCTATCTATCTATATATCACTTAATTTGTCCCCAAAAGGTCCATAAAAGACATTTGGGGGACACAGACTTATTTTTGCACTATTTCCACTTTAACTGGAACATCCAAGGGAGCCCTAGTTACAGGGAAAACCAGCCTACCGAGGGGAACTTTGTACATGGCAGAGCTGGTGAGGCTCTGCACTCGTCTGCCCCTGACACTCGGCAATCACATGATCGCCGGGTCTAAACTGCACAGCACGCCGCTCATCTGTGTGAGGAGCAGTGGCGTGCCTAGGTTGTTTGGCACCCGGGGCGAGTCCTTTCTCCCCGCAGACACAGATCGCTCTGAAGCATGGTGTGGGCGGAGCTTCTGCAGATTTCCGAGCTGCAGGCTCCCCCACACAGGCCGGCAGCGCGATCTGTGCCTGCAGGCTGAATGGTGGAGCAGGGAGAAGTCTTAGGCTGGGTTCACACGGGCGTGACGTTTTAGCTCAGGATGCGTTCAGGTAAAAATGTGCGATTTTTGTTAAAAAACAAGTCAGTTTTCACTGCGATTGCGTTCAGTGTTTGCGTTTTTTCCACGCGGATAGCATCCGGATGACATGCGTTTTTAACGCGCGTGAAAAAAAAACGCAAACATCCTGTTGAGTCACATGTTCACTTGAGACACAATATAAACACGCCCAACATGCTCTTCAGTTTGTGGCAGCTCCATTTTGTGTGGATCTATATCTGAAGTGTGTTGATTCTATTTTGAGGTGTTCCTTTTGGAAGCAGGATGTCGTCTTTGCCTGCATCAACTCCTGATCTTGTGCTTTTGCACTGGCTGGTATTTCGTTGTCTCAAAGAGCGGAGAGAAATGCTTGAGGAGGAACCGCGGAGGACGAGGATGTGTGTTCACCCAATAATTGCACAGAGGGCTGTCAAAGGGCAGTTTCTAACTATGTATGCTGACCTGCGTGAGCACCCTGACACATTTTTTCGTTATTGCTGAATGTCCATCCCTACATTTGATCTGCTTTTGGGGGAGTTGAGGCCTGGCCTAACCTTCATGAATACCAACATGCGGCGTTGTGTTTCAGCTGAGGAACGGCTAATTATAACCCTGAGGTATGTAACATTTTTTGCAGTGAGGATAAAAACCATGTATTTTATGTTCGATATATAGCTGATTGTAAGCTGCATGATATCATAAAAAATGTGATGGTGATAGTGTTTAAAAACTTTTTTTTTTCCCCACAGATTTTTGGCAACAGGAAACTCATTTGCCTCCTTACATTTTGAATTCCGCATGGGGACCTCCACAATATCAGGAATAGTGCAGGCTACCTGTGCAACCATGTGGTCGCGACTGCGAGCTGCTGTGCTGCCACAACCAACAAGGCAGCAGTGGCTTCAGATTGCACAGGGCTTCCAGGAGAGGGCACAATTCCCCAATTGTATTGGTGCCCTTGACGGGAAGCATATACGGGTGAAGAAGCCACCGAACTCAGGGTCCCGATTCTATAATTATAAACTGTTTTTCTCAGTAGTTTTGTTGGCCCTGGCTGACACAAACTACCGGTTTATAATTGTAGATATCGGGGCCTATGGAAGTTCGGCAGATGCTCGCATCTTCCGGGCTTCCAGAATGGGTCGGTGGCTTCAGTCCAACCAACTGGACCTTCCCCAGCCAGCTCCTCTTCCTGGCTCTTGTGGCCCACCAGCGCCATATGTTATAGTTGGTGATGAGGGTTTTGCTCTATCGCCAAACCTGATGCGTCCTTTCCCTAGGCGAGGATTAAATCAGGAAAGGCGCACATTCAATTTTCATTTAAGCAGGGCCAGAAGGTATGTTGAGTGTGCCTTTGGAATTTTAGCCAGCAAATGGCGTATTTTTCATTCTGCTATTCAGCTTGCCCCTGAGAATGTAAACAATGTTATTAAAGCGTGTGTAGTGCTCCATAATTTCACTCGCATGCATGAGGCCAGTCCAGATGATGATGCAGAGGTGTTGACTTCAGCAGCCCATGGAGACCCTTCTCTACTTGGAAGAGCAGGTTCAGCAGGACTGAGATTTAGAGAATTATTTTCGGACTATTTCATGTCTCCTGCTGGGTCATTTACATTTAATCAACAACCCTTTTCATCTGGCCAAAGATAATATTGTTTTCATACAGTGAAGATGACTATACATTGTATGTATCCTGGATGGATGTTTTTTTTAGTTAGTTTTTTTTATTAAGTTAGGGACTCGCAAAAATATGAGGACCCTTGACGTGGGTTGCGAGCTTCCATAATTCACGTGCATAACTAATTATTTTAAATGCATGTGAAATATCAACTAATCCCTCATAATGTAATTTTTTCTGTACTGTGTATTGTACTAGTAATAAAAAATAACAAAGTCAAATTGGGTTGAAATGTTTTTGCTTTACTGAAAAAATAACAAAAATTAGTCATATTTGACATAAATAATCCAATTTACAACAATATCAAACTTCCGTTACTTTACAAATTGTAGTAACGTGAAGGTGTGGGGGGGTTAACATCTGATTGAGAGGGCTGGTAACTGCCCTGAGAAGAGGGGGCAAAGTGCTGGGGTGGAGCAGCCTGAGCTGCGGAGGGTGCAGGTTGAGCAAATGATGCCTCTGTACTGTATAGGGGACTATATTGTTGGGGTGGAGGGAGGTATGGTTGGCGAGGAGGAGGAGGGTAGTGGGGTGGCCTGTTGGGAAACTGAGATGGAGGCCTAGATGGTGGCCCATGGATGTTCCCATATAGGCGCCAATTTTCGAGGGCAATAAATACTTCAGTCGGATCTTTTGGCGGAATGGCTGCCTGAATGAGGATCCCAATGGCGCCTTGGGTCCGCAGATAAAGATCCTCCGGAACTTTTTTTTAGTAGGGCACCAATACGGCGCCCATATAATTCGTAATGGTCCTCCTGCCAGACTCTCGACAAGTAGTCGAGTACACAAGTATTCACCTCCACTTCAGCTGTGGGCATTGACCGTTTCCGGCGTGCTCCCAGCTGAAGTGAAGGTGCATACTCTGCAGGAGGGATGTGGGCGTGGAGCTGGTGGATGGGCCAGCTTCTGACATCTCCTCCGTGTCCAGGGAAGGTGGAATGTCTTCCTCAGCAGCAGCCTGCTGCTCCGTCTCTTCCGTCCTTCAATTGAGAAAACATTATTAAATTACATGTTTATATAGGGAACCTGTCATCAACTTTATGCTGGCCATAATAATCACGCCAGAATAAAGTACAGACTGGTGAGTCACCTGCTGATTGTCAGTCTGTCCATCATTAGCAGATTGGTGAGAAGAGCAGGAGATTCTGAATAACCATGACTCTTCTCAGGTAGATTTGACTTTTTTGAAGGCCTGGCCTGCAATGATTATGATCCTGCTTCTCTGAACCTACTTCTTTTTAGGTCATATTATATAAGTGACAGGCCACTGAAATCAGCATTTGTGTCACTATAATTTATGCTGCCCTCAGGGAGGCTAGCATAAACTTGATGACAGGTTACCTTGACAAATACTCAATTTATTTTGGCACATACCATATTTATAATTTCGGATTTTTTTAACAGTAAGCATATAGGATTACATATGTACTTACGGGCGCACGTCCATTATGTCTCTGAGGAACATTAGCTGCTCCTTATAAATATAGGGCCTTTTCTTCAGTGGCCCTGAACCACTGCGGCCGTGATGGGACATTTCTTTGCGAAATTGGTCGCGACAACTCCGCCATCTATTCTTTATATCATCAACTACAAAAAAAAAAAAAAAAATTACATACTGTATGACTACCATGTGGATTTGTAGGGATGTCCTCTATAGCAGTGTTGCCCAACCAGTGTGCCTCCAGGTGTTGCAAAACTACAACTCCCAGCATGGCCGGACAGCCTTTGGCTGTGCAGGCATGCTGGGAGTTGTAGTTTTTAAACACCTGGAGGCACACTGGTTGGGCAACACTGCTATAGAGGATAGCAAACTATCTTCTCGGATAAAACATGTGCTATGTTAAAATAGAGGACATTGTTACACATGTGCTATGCTACTTTGAACATAAAGCCATTATCAAAAATGTCTATCTATCTATCTATATATTGACAGTGCACTTAAAGTATGGCGCTTGACTTCTGGAGTTTTGGCCCAAACATTAGAAAAAACCTCCTTGGCCACTTCCGCCTAGGCAGCATCTTTCTTGTATCGGTCATGGTAGTCACCAGACCGAGTGTCCCACAGACAGGGCCTGCCCTGGACCACCACAATCAACTTTTCCACGTCCATGGGCTTGCTTGGCTGTCTGGGCATTTTTCCAGCTACTCACACCAACAGCAGACAAAACAAACCAGCTTCTGACATACAGCTCTGAAAAAAATCACTCCCTGTCTATAAATCACTTTTTGCAAGTGTTGAAACCTGAGTGAAAAACAGAACGCAACGCATTGCATCCGGATGCAATGCGTTATTAACGCATCTCCATTCATTTATATGGGCCCTGTCCTGAGTTACAAACGCAGAAGATAGATCATGCTGCGATTTTAAAGTGATGCGTGAAAAAAACCGCTCATGTGCACAGCCCCATAGAAATGAATGGTGCCGGATTCAGTGCGGGTGCAATACGTTCACCTACCGCATTGCACCCGTGTGAACCCAGCCTTACTGCTTCACCATTCTGCGACGCCCAGGTCACAGGGGATGTAGTGAGAGTGGTGATAATGTGCCGAGTGGGTGCAGTAGTTGTACTCACTTTTCTGCAGCTCTCTGGGTCGGCGTGCAGTGGATGGGAAGACTGCACTAAATCCTCCGGGGCACTCTCTGTTGCGGGGAACACCAGCCAGATGTTGGTTGAGGTGCCCTTGATGGTAGTGTGTATGCTTAGGGTGCTTTGGCGGCTGGGGCCCTGTGTTTTTAGGACGCCAGCACCGTGAGATGCAATGAGGAGATAAAATGGAATGATGAGAGAGACAGTAGTTGAACCAAACAGGAACTTTGTCAGTTGTAGTCTTGCAGTAAATAGCTTTTGAAAGCAGTACTTTGTGTTACATGAAGTTGACAAAGATGATAAAGCTGCAAATCCCAATTAGCAGGCTTTGTGAGGTGCAGTATATAGGTTCCAGCCCAACTTATGCAGGAGTGGTAATGATACTCTGCTTAGTTCCTGGTCTTGCTCAGGCTTTCTAGTCTTGCAATAATATGAATCCTCTGGTACTAATAGTATACAACCCAAGGGCGGTCTCCCTCTTGGCAGGCAAACTCTCTGCTCCATTCTTTGAAAAGGTTGTCTGAACTATAGTCCATAAAGAAATGATCACTCACAACTTTGTACCTAGTTGTCAGGCTGTGTCCTGGCACTGGAAGCTTCTCCCGGTCACTTGGTACTGTGGAGCCCATTAGATAAACTTGCTATTATCTCCACAAGTTCAAGTAGATTAACTCCTGGGGTTAAGGTTCCCCTACCTGAGTTTTTTCCTGGGGATCGCAAGCAGTTTAATTTTAGTGAGAGCTGCAAGCTATACTTCCAACTTAGACCCACTTCCTTGATGAGAAGACTCGGGTGGGCTATTGAGGAATTTTTTAGGCCGCTGGGCCTCATTTATGAACCAGATAGAACCGCCATTGCAGAGTATAACACTCCATTAGAGAGATCTTCTGGCAGAGGAGTATTGTTCCCAGTTCAGGCATTGGGCCATTGAAACAGGATGGAATGAGGAGTCCTTTTCTGAGTGGGTTAGCGGATTCTCTCAAGGACATATTGGTGCACCACTTGCCGCCGCAAAGTCTGGAAACTACCATGACCCTGGCTGTTCATCTCGATAGAAGGTGATGTGAACGTCTACAACAGGTGTGTCAAACTCAAATTCATCGGGGGCCGCATAAGCAGTTTGGTCACCCTCAAAGGGCCGGTTGTATCTGTAGGACTATGTGTCCACTCTTTATTATCATAAATGATTGTCACTGCATTCAATTATTACTGTTTTTTGTAATAATGTAAGTAATAACTAGCTCTGAAAGCTTGACCTGCAAGCGCTGACTGGGGTCACATAGCATTATACTGATTTATGATGCTATGTAACCCTTACAGTTCTGGAATGTGTTGGATAACACTGACATAATGTTGTCAGTGTTATCCAACACATTCCAGAACTGTAAGGGTTACCGTATTTTTTGCCCTATAAGACGCACCGGCCCATAAGACGCACCTAGGTTTTTGAGGAGGAAAATAAGAAAAAAATATTTTGAACCAAAAGGTGTGCTTTTGGTAGGTTTTGAACTAATGGGGATCTGTGGGTGACACTTATGGGGGGGGGGGGATCTGTGGGTGACACTTATGGGGGGGGGGGATCTGTGGGTGACACTTATTGGGGGGGGGGATCTGTGGGTGACACTTATGGGGGGGGGGATCTGTGGGTGACACTTATTGGGGGGGGGGATCTGTGGGTGACACTTATTGGGGGGGGGATCTGTGGGTGACACATATATAGCATCTTATGCTATGTGTCATCCACAGATCCCCTCCATAAGTGTCCCTGTAGTAGTGAATGACCCTAAATACACGGGCTAGGGGCCGGCATCTGCTTTTATAATGACAGCGGGGCCCGTGCAGTGACTATTCTACTACACGGGCCCCGCTCACTGTATAATTGTATCTCTAATAGTAAATTGTTATGTACATAATCGCATAATGAGCGCTGTGTATTACCGGTACTTACAACTACAAGCGCTCGCCGAGAGGAGGGAGGAGGCAGGAGGCAGGCTGGGAGGACAGGCGCTGGCAGCGTGAGTCATACGTCATGCGCCCACGCCGCCTGCTTCATTCATAAAGTGGGTGGCGCAGGTGCGTGACGTATGACTCACACTGCCAGCGCCCATCCTCCCAGCCTGCCTCGTTCCTCCTCTCGGCGAGCGCTTGTAGATGTAAGTACCGGTAATACACAGCGCTCCTTATGCAGGAAGTGATAATAAAAGGTGAAGGCTGGCGGCCGGCGGCGGCTACGCGGGCCACATGACGAGGTCTGGCGGGCCGGATTCAGCCCGCGGGCCTTGTGTTTGACACCCGTTGTCTACAAGATAAGTTCCCCTGGAAGGTTGTCTCGCTTGTGGCAGGGCCAACAACTCCTCCGTTTGAAGAACCTATACAGCTGGGAAAGACTGCCCTTTCGCTTGATGTAAGAGAACGTCGCTGGGAACAGAGACAGTGTTTGGTCTATGGGTCACCTAAACATCTGGTGCTGGATTGCCCTCGTCTGGAGCAGTCAGGAAACGACCGTGCCTAGTTGGAACAGGGGCTCCCCAACTAGGCGCTAAGGTACCCCTCTTTAACCACTTACCGCTACGCTAACGCCGAAAGGCGTCATCTCTGCGGCGCTCCCAGGCTACGCTAACGCCAATAGGAGTCATCTCGCGTGAGCCGAGATTTCCTGTGAACGCGTGCACGCAGGCGCGCGCGCTCACAGGAACGGAAGGTAAGCGAGTGGATCTCCAGCCTGCCAGCGGCGATCGCTCGCTGGCAGGCGGGAGATGTGATTTTTTTAACCCCTAACAGGTATATTAGACGCTGTTTTGATAACAGCGTCTAATATACCTGCTACCTGGTCCTCTGGTGGTCCCTTTTGTTAGGATCTACCACCAGAGGACACAGGCAGCTCAGTAAAGTAGCACCAACCACCACTACACTACACCCCCCCCTGTCACTTATTAACCCTTTATAAACCACTGATCAGCCCATATAGACTCCCTGATCACCCCCCTGTCATTGATCACCCCCCTGTCATTGATCACCCCCCTGTAAGGCTCCATTCAGAGGTCCGTATGATTTTTACGGATACACGGATATATGGATCGGATCCGCAAAACACATACGGACGTCTGAATGGAGCCTTACAGGGGGGTGATCAGTGACAGGGGGGTGATCACCCCATATAGAGACTTCCTGATCACCCCCCTGTAAGGCTCCATTCAGATGCCCGTATGTGTTTTACGGATCCACGCATCCATGGATCGGATCCGTAAAACGCATACGGACGTCTGAATGGAGCCTTACATGGGGGTGATCAATGACAGGGGGGTGATCACCCCATATACACTCCCTGATCACCCCCTGTCATTAATCACCCCCCTGTCATTAATCACCTGTCACGGAATGTGTACAGGTAACAAGGCAAAGCAACATGTATAAACGACTCGCTGGATCCAAAAACTAAGGAACCAAGGGAGACCCCTGCAGAAGACCTGGCACTTTCCCTGGCTGCTCAGCCTATGCAAAGATCCGAATGGTGGAGGTTTGCATATCCACGAACCTTGACTATAAAGCCCTGAGCACCCTACAATAGTGAGGGGACACGACCACCGGCTCCCTACACAAGACACGGAGGGAGTCAGGGTCACCTGGGATCCAGCAAACAGATATTAACAGATAAAGGTACACTTAGCTTTGAAGCAAACAGGAGGACAGATCAGCGTGCACACACACTCCAGGAAGTAATATAAGCCGCCCAGAAAAGCATTCTGGGGAGGCATTTAAAGGGAAGCAATTAACACATGACAGCTGAGAGGCTGACGAGAGGAGGAGCTGAATACCACAACACAGAAATTCAAGGAGGAGGTTCTGAAAGGCCTCTGTCAGAGCTTCTCAGCTGTCTGGTTGTGACAGTACCCCTCCCTCTACGAGTGGACTCCGGACACTCAGAACCCACCTTCTCAGGATGGGACCTATGGAAAGCCCTGATGAGACGAGAGGCCTTAATGTCCGTCACTGGGACCCACATCCTCTCCTCAGGACCATACCCCTCCCACTGAACAAGGTACTGAAGAGAACCGCGGACAAGACGAGAATCCACAATCCTAGATACCTGAAATTCAAGATTCCCATCAACCATAATCGGAGGAGGAGGCAAAGGCGAGGGTACAATGGGTTGAACATAAGGTTTCAATAAGGACTTCTGAAAAACATTATGGATCTTCCAAGTCTGAGGAAGATCAAGACGGTATGCAACAGGATTGATGACAGACAGGATTTTGTAAGGCCCAATAAACCTAGGACCCAACTTCCAGGAGGGAACCTTCAATTTGATATTCTTGGTAGACAACCACACCAGATCACCAACATTCAGGTCCGGACCAAGCACACGTCTCTTATCAGCCACACGCTTATATCTCTCACTCATGCTCTTTAGATTATCTTGAATCTTTTGCCAAATAGATGACAAAGACGAGGAGAATCTGTCCTCATCAGGTAAACCAGAAGACCCCTCTCCCGAGAAAGTCCCAAACTGTGGATGAAACCCATATGCACCAAAAAATGGTGACTTATCAGAGGACTCCTGACGACGGTTATTTAAAGCAAACTCAGCAAGGGACAAAAAAGAACACCAATCCTCTTGATTCTCCGCCACAAAACAACGCAGATATGTCTCCAGATTCTGATTGACGCGCTCTGTCTGGCCATTCGACTGCGGGTGGAAAGCAGAAGAGAATGACAACCGAACCCCCAAGCGAGAACAGAAAGCCTTCCAGAATCTGGAAACAAACTGCGTGCCCCTATCAGAGACTATGTCTGAAGGAATACCGTGCAATTTGACAATGTGATCAACAAATGCCTGCGCCAGCGTCTTAGCATTGGGCAAACCAGGAAAAGGGATGAAATGCACCATTTTGCTAAAACGGTCCACCACCACCAGAATCACAGTCTTCCCTGAGGAACGAGGCAGGTCCGTTATGAAGTCCATGGACAGATGTGTCCAAGGACGGGAAGGAATGGGTAAGGGAAGGAGAGGACCTGATGGCCGTGAATGAGGGACTTTGGCACGAGCGCAAGTCTCGCAGGCTGCCACAAAACACTCAACCGACTTACGAAGCGCAGGCCACCAGAATCTCCGAGCGATGAGATCCAGTGTGGCTCTTACCCCCGGGTGCCCAGCAAGGACCGTATCGTGGTGTTCTTTAAAAATCTTGTGTCTTAAAGCGAGAGGCACAAACAACCTCCCAGGAGGACAAAGATCAGGAGCCTCTGACTGGGCTGCCTGCACCTCTGCCTCCAATTCAGGAAAAAGAGCAGAGACCACCACACCTTTAGCCAAAATGGGACCCGGGTCTTCAAAATTCCCGCCTCCCGGAAAACAACGTGACAGGGCATCTGCCTTCACATTCTTAACTCCAGGGCGGAACGTGACAACAAAATTAAACCTAGAAAAGAACAACGACCATCTGGCCTGTCTCGGGTTCAGACGCTTGGCTGACTCCAAGTAGGCCAGATTTTTATGGTCAGTAAATACGGTAATAGGGTGTCTGGCTCCCTCTAGCCAATGGCGCCATTCCTCAAAAGCCAACAATTCCCTATCTCCCACATCGTAATTTCTCTCTGCGGAGGAGAGTTTTCTTGAGAAAAAGGCACACGGTCGCCAATTGGCAGGAGAGGAACCCTGAGACAAGACCGCCCCCACACCCACCTCAGAAGCATCAACCTCAACTATGAAGGGTAACGAAACATCAGGTTGCACCAAGATGGGAGCGGAAGCAAAACTCTCCTTGATATCAGAAAAAGCCTTACGCGCCTCTACTGACCAAGAAGAAAAATCTACCCCCTTTCTGGTCATATCAGTGAGTGGTTTAACAATAGAAGAATAATTCAAAATGAACTTCCTGTAATAATTGGCAAAGCCCAAAAAACGCATCAGCGCCTTTTGATTCTCAGGAAGCTCCCACTCAAGCACAGCGCGGACCTTCTCGGGGTCCATGCGAAAACCAGAAGCGGAGAGAAGAAACCCCAGAAATTGAATTTCTGGAACCGCAAACACACATTTTTCCAGTTTCGCATATAATTTATTCTCCCGCAGGATGAGCAAGACCTGACGTAAATGTTCCTTATGAGTTTTGAAATCGGGAGAAAAAAATCAAAATGTCATCCAAATACACCAATACAAATTTTCCCATCAAATGATAAAAAATGCTGTTCACGAAATGCTGAAAAACGGCTGGGGCATTCATCAAACCAAAAGGCATAACCAAATTCTCAAAATGGCCCTCAGGGGTATTGAAGGCCGTCTTCCATTCGTCCCCTTCTCTGACCCTGACCAGGTTGTATGCCCCTCTTAAATCTAATTTGGAAAAGACTTTAGCCCCAACAACCTGGTTAAATAGGTCCGGGATCAGAGGAAGCGGATAAGGGTCACGAATTGTGATACTGTTCAGCTCCCTGAAATCCAGACAAGGTCTTAAAGAACCATCTTTTTTCTTAACAAAGAAAAAACCAGCGGCAACAGGTGACTTTGAGGGTCGTATGTGTCCCTTTCTCAGACTCTCAGAGATATAAGCACGCATAGCGATCCTCTCAGGTTGGGAAAGATTGTATAAACGAGATTTAGGCAGCTTGGCGTCTGGGATGAGATTAATAGGGCAATCGTACTCCCTGTGCGGGGGCAAATCCTGAACCCCACTCTCAGAGAAGACATCCGAAAATTCAGAGAGAAAAGATGGTACCGTCTTAGTAGCAACCTCAGAAACAGATGTCGTGAGGCAATTCTCTCTGCAAAAGTCACTCCAACCATTTATTTGCCTTGCTTGCCAATCAATGGTGGGGTTATGTTTAGTGAGCCAGGGTAGCCCCAACACTAGAGGAGTCGGCAAACCGCTAAGGACGAAACATGACACATCCTCAACATGAGCATCACTCACAATTAAACGGATATTGTGAACTATGCCCTTTAATGACTTCTGAGAAAGTGGAGCGGAATCGATAGCAAACACAGGAATATCCTTTCTCAAAGCGCACACCTGGAAACCATGAGTTATCTCAAAGTGATTATCAATGAGATTGACCGCTGCTCCACTATCCACAAAAATCTCACAAAAAATGTTCTTGCTCTCTAGCGCCACCCTAGCCGGCAGGACAAAACGGGAACTACAAGCAAACGGAAAATCTTCAATCTCCGCCTCAATCCTGCCAATAGTAACAGACGGAACATTTTTCAAAGATTTTTTCCTCTTTGTTTCTTTATTATACCCAGAAAACTGCCTGAATCTCCTAGAGGGACAAATATTTGCCAAATGATTAATACCTCCACAACAAAAACAAACCTTCCCATGCGGGCTGAATCTTCTATTGTCAGAAGCAATCAACCCCAGCTGCATGGGCTCCTGCTCAGAAGGGGCTGACAGCGACTGAGACCCCTGCGCAGAGAATGGGACCGCTGCACAGTCCTGGGACCGAGTATGACAGGAAGGAGAGATCTCTCCTCTCTCTCTAAGACGCCTGTCAATACGAACGGCCTGAGACATAGCAGAGTCCAAAGAAATAGGCCTTTCATGAAAGGCAAATGCATCTTTCAATCCCTCTGAAAGACCATGGCAAAATTGACTTCGGAGTGCAGCATCATTCCAACCAGTATCAGCTGCCCAACTCCGAAATTCTGAGCAGTATATTTCTGCGGATTGTTTACCCTGGCATAAGAGACGTAGTCTAGACTCCGCCAGAGCAATACGATCCGGATCATCATATATCTGACCCAGGGCTAAAAAGAATTCATCCACTGAACGGAGGGGCCGTGCCCCCTCCGGCAGCGAAAAGGCCCAGGACTGAGCGTTACCCCTGAGCAGCGATATAATGATCCCCACCCTCCGTTCCTCATCACCAGAAGAATGGGGAAGAAGGCGAAAATTGAGTTTGCAAGCCTCTCTAAAACGCACAAAATTCTCACTACCCCCGGAGAACGTATCCGGGAGCGAGATCTTAGGCTCAGAACAAGCTCCATGAACGCAAGCTGAACCGGTCACTTGAAGCTGAGAAAAAGTCTTACGGAGGTCAGCTACCTCTAATGAAAGACCCTGGAAGCGTTCAGCCAAAAGTGAAACCGGATCCATGCTTAAGACGGTTTTGGCGGCTTATAATGTCACGGAATGTGTACAGGTAACAAGGCAAAGCAACATGTATAAACGACTCGCTGGATCCAAAAACTAAGGAACCAAGGGAGACCCCTGCAGAAGACCTGGCACTTTCCCTGGCTGCTCAGCCTATGCAAAGATCCGAATGGTGGAGGTTTGCATATCCACGAACCTTGACTATAAAGCCCTGAGCACCCTACAATAGTGAGGGGACACGACCACCGGCTCCCTACACAAGACACGGAGGGAGTCAGGGTCACCTGGGATCCAGCAAACAGATATTAACAGATAAAGGTACACTTAGATATAAATGTAAAAACACAAAATGCAATCGCACACTGCAACCAGCACTCTGCCCTGCCTTTATGCTGGATGTTGAATAAGGCATTGGTGTACATTTTGGCCAAAGCGTAATAAGCCACTCACCACGTCAAGGTCGCCTTCATGAGTGGTCCCTAACACTAGTTCCTACCTTTTATGGGCCATGACAGCCACATAAAGTCCAGGGAGCGCAGGTACAGCATGCACGCCAAGCACACTCTGCTTTTAACCCCGTCCGGTGCCATTACAGCTTTCATCGGATCCAGGGATGCAAGTACTCACATGCATGCTGAACCCACTTTATACTTCTCCTGGAGCCTAATGGCTACTGGTAGGTGCTGTATAAGCAGACTCAGTTTTATACTGACTTTAAAACCAGCCTCCAGGGGGCAGATTAACTGGACAGGTGTGCTTGACTGCTTGGAGATCGCCACGCCTCCAATACGTACTACAAAGAGAAAAATATGGAAAATTTCAGCCCGCACAACCCCTAGCAGGTGCAGATTGCTGTGGCGAAATAGAGATATAAATGTAAAAACACAAAATGCAATCGCACACTGCAACCAGCACTCTGCCCTGCCTTTATGCTGGATGTTGAATAAGGCATTGGTGTACATTTTGGCCAAAGCGTAATAAGCCACTCACCACGTCAAGGTCGCCTTCATGAGTGGTCCCTAACACTAGTTCCTACCTTTTATGGGCCATGACAGCCACATAAAGTCCAGGGAGCGCAGGTACAGCATGCACGCCAAGCACACTCTGCTTTTAACCCCGTCCGGTGCCATTACAGCTTTCATCGGATCCAGGGATGCAAGTACTCACATGCATGCTGAGCCCACTTTATACTTCTCCTGGAGCCTAATGGCTACTGGTAGGTGCTGTATAAGCAGACTCAGTTTTATACTGACTTTAAAACCAGCCTCCAGGGGGCAGATTAACTGGACAGGTGTGCTTGACTGCTTGGAGATCGCCACGCCTCCAATACGTACTACAAAGAGAAAAATATGGAAAATTTCAGCCCGCACAACCCCTAGCAGGTGCAGATTGCTGTGGCGAAATAGAGATATAAATGTAAAAACACAAAATGCAATCGCACACTGCAACCAGCACTCTGCCTGCCTTTATGCTGGATGTTGAATAAGGCATTGGTGTACATTTTGGCCAAAGCGTAATAAGCCACTCACCACGTCAAGGTCGCCTTCATGAGTGGTCCCTAACACTAGTTCCTACCTTTTATGGGCCATGACAGCCACATAAAGTCCAGGGAGCGCAGGTACAGCATGCACGCCAAGCACACTGATAAAGGTACACTTAGCTTTGAAGCAAACAGGAGGACAGATCAGCGTGCACACACACTCCAGGAAGTAATATAAGCCGCCAGAAAAGCATTCTGGGGAGGCATTTAAAGGGAAGCAATTAACACATGACAGCTGAGAGAGGCTGACGAGAGGAGGAGCTGAATACCACAACACAGAAATTCAAGGAGGAGGTTCTGAAAGGCCTCTGTCAGAGCTTCTCAGCTGTCTGGTTGTGACATCACCCCCCTGTCATTAATCACCCCCCTGTAAGGCTCCATTCAGACGTCTGCATGTGTTTTACGGATCCACGCATCCATGGATCGGATGCGCAAAACGCATACGGACGTCTGAATGGAGCCTTACAGGGGGGTGATCACCCCATATACACTCCCTGATCACCCCCCTGTCATTGATTACCCCCATGTAAGGCTCCATTCAGACGTCCGTATGTGTTTGCGGTTCCGATCTATGTATCCGTGGATCCGTAAAAAACATATGGACGTCTAAATGGAGCCTTTCAGAGGGGTGATCAATGACAGAGGGGTGATCAATGACAGGGGGGTGATCAATGACAGGGGGGTGATCAGGGAGTGAATATGGGGTGATCACCCCCCTGTCATTGATCGCCCCCCTGTAAGGCTCCACTCAGAATTTTTTTTGGCCCAAGTTAGCGGAAATATATATATATTTTTTTTTCTTACAAAGTCTCATATTCCACTAACTTGTGTCAAAAATAAAATCTCCCATGAACTCGCCATGCCCCTCACGGAATCCAAATGCGTAACATTTTTGACATTTATATTCCAGGACTTCTTCTCACGCTTTAGGGCCCCTAAAAAGCCAGGGCAGTATAAATACCCCACTGTGACCCCATTTGGAAAGAAGACACCCCAAGGTATTCCGTGAGGGGCATATTGAGTCCATGAAAGATTGAAATTTTTGTCCTCAGTTAGCGGAAAGTGAGACTTTGTGAGAAAAAAAACAAAAAAAAAAAAAACTATTCCGCTAACTTATGCAAAAAAAAAATTCGATGAACTCGCCAGGCCCCTCATTGAATACCTTGGGGTGTCTTCTTTCCAAAATGGGGTCACATGTGGAGTATTTATTCTGCCCTGGCATTTTAGGGGCCCTGAAACCGTGAGAAGAAGTCTGGTATCCAAATGTCTAAAAATGCCCCCCTAAAAGGAATTTGGGCCCCTTTGCGCATCTAGGCTGCAAAAAAGTGTCACACATCTGGTATCGCCGTACTCGGGAGAAGTTGGGCAATGTGTTTTGGGGTGTCATTTATTATATACCCATGCTGGGTGAGATAAATATCTTGGTCAAATGCAACTTTGCATAAAAAATGGAAAAAGTTGTCTTTGCAGAGAATTTCTCTCACCCAGCATGGGTATATGTAACATGACACCCCAACACACATTCCCCAACTTCTCCTGAGTACGGCGATACCAGATGTGTGTACACTTTTTTGCCGCCTAGGTGGCAAAGGGGGCACACATTCCAAAGAGCACCTTTCGGATTTCACAGGTAATTTTTTACACATTTTGATTTCAAACTACTTACCACACATTAGGGCCCCTAGAATGCCAGGGCAGTAGAACTACCCACAAGTGACCCCATTTTGGAAAGAAGACACCCCAAGGTATTTCGTGATGGGCATAGTGAGTTCATGGAAGTTTTATTTTTTGTCACAAGTTAGTGGAATATGAGACTTTGTAAGAAAAAAATAAATAAACAATAAATAAATAAATAATAATCATCATTTTCCGCTAACTTGTGACAAAAAAAAAAGTTCTATGAACTCACTATGCCCATCAGCGAATACCTTAGGGTGTCTACTTTCCGAAATGGGGTCATTTGTGGGGGGTTTCTACGTCTGGGCATTGTAGAACCTCAGGAAACATGACAGGGTGCTCAGAAGTCAGAGCTGCTTCAAAAAGCGGAAATTCACATTTTTGTACCATAGTTTGTAAACGCTATAACTTTTACCCAAACCATTTTTTTTTTACCCAAACATTTTTTTTTATCAAAGACATGCAGAACAATAAATTAGCGAAAAATTTATATATGGATGTCCTTTTTTTGCAAAATTTTACAACTGAAAGTGAAAAATTACATTTTTTTGCAAAAAACGTTAAATTTCGATTAATAACAAAAAAGTAAAAATGTCAGCAGCAATGAAATACCACCAAATGAAAGCTCTATTAGTGAGAAGAAAAAGGAGGTAAAATTAATTTGGGTGGTAAGTGGCATGACCGAGCAATAAACCGCTAAAGTTGTGGAGTGCCGATTTGTAAAAAAGGGCCTGGTCACTAGGGGGGTATAAACCTGTGGTCCTTAAGTGGTTAAAAAAAAAAGAAGTGTCTATATTGATTGCTTTCCAGGGGTGGGAGGTGAAGGGGCGAGCATTTGTTGACTGTGGGGCTAGAGGTAAATTTTTGGACCTCTGCTATAGCCAAGGATCTGGGTGTCCCCTTGGAGTTCGGTATTAGACTCGCCTCACTTGGCGGTTTATTTCTTGCCCAAAGTGTAGAGAGGCAGTTACTGACAAACCAGTATCCCCTTTTTTTTCCACCCACATCGACCCTGATTGTGATATTCATGATGCTAGGGCTGCAGTAAACTATTATTTCAGTAATAGTGTATTCTACCTATTTTTTTAATCGAGTATTGTAATAAGCAAAATTGAATTAATAGACGTGTTTTATAAACAAAAACAATCAGACCCCCTCCTGCCATCAGTCAACACCCTTCGTTACCCCCCCCCATGCGATCAGCTCCGCTGTCCCCCTGTGCCATCAGCTCCGCCATCCCTCCCGCCCTCCCGCCCCCCCGCCCTTCCCAGTGACATCAAGATGATATTATACTGCATAAGGCGGCTGGGGACAAGGTGACACTATCTGCATGGGGTGGGCCAAATGGTGACATACTTCAAAGTGGGAACAATCCCCCCCTAAATACAAAAGTAAGGCTATTTGACCATGAAGGAGAGTGATGGGGTGCTGCGCCAGATGACCTGGCCTCCACAGTCACCGGACCTGAACCAATCGAGATGGTGGGGTGAGCTGGACCACAGAGTGAAGGCAAAAGGGCCAACAAGTGCTAAGCATTTCTGGGAACTCCTTCAAGACTATTGGGAAGACCATTTCAGGTGACTACCTCTTGAAGCTCATCAAGAGAATGCCAAGAGTGTGCAAAGCAGTAATCAAAGCAAAAGGTGGCTACTTTGAAGAACCTAGAATATGACATTTTCAGTTGTTTCACACTTGTTTGCTATGTATACAATTCCACATGTGTTAATTCATAGTTTTTGATGCCTCATAGTCATGAAAATAAAGAAAACTCTTTGAATGAGAAGGTATGTCATAACTTTTGGCTTGTGAATCCTGCGCATGCGCCGTCCTCCTCCTCCGCTTGATCCAGTCTTTCTTTCAGACACAAGCGATCCTGTAACAGCAATCGCGCATGCGCCGTCCGCAATCCCTGCCTGTCTGCTCTCCTGTCTGCGCAGACAGGAGAGCAGACAGGCAGGGATTGCGGACGGCGCATGCGCGATTCTGTTACAGGATCACGCTTGTGTCTGAAAGAAAGACTGGATCAAGCGGCGGAGGAGGACGGCGCATGCGCAGGATTCACAAGCGAAGTCCCGGCGACTGTGCCGGCTGTCAATTACAGCGCATAGAGGCGGCGTTTAGGCAGGGGAGGTACGGCCAGAGGAGAGGGAAGGGCTACCCCCTTGACTTGTTGCTTGATGTTGGAGCACGAAATTTGAACTTTATAAGACGATATTTTTATGAATAAACAGCGCAGGAAAGCGGCACTAACATGGATAACAACACACTCAAGATAATCTATAAGGTACTTTGCTAGTTTATAAAGTGAAAATGAGGTGAAAGGTTCGCTTTAACGCATTTAGTTTACATAACAAGTCTCAAAAAGCATATGTGTTAACCTACATCACGCATTTCATCCTTTGACCCTTAACGACCAGCGCCGTACATTTACGGTGCAACAGGACGTGACTTAATGCCCAGCACCATACATTTACAGCGCTATGATCGGGCTCCACCCGATCCGCAGCAGGGGTCCATCCGTACTGATGGGCGGACACCTGCTGCTGCACCCGCATTGATGAAATCACTGATGCCAGCGCATTAACCCCTGCACAGCCGTGATCAGCGCTGACAGTGGCACGTGTGGGATCCGGTTGGTGCAGGGTCTCCACCGGGCCCCGTGCTGCTGTGACGGGGACCCGATGGCAGAAGTATTCAGACCCCCAAAAGTTGAAGTCCTAGAGTTCGGATAAAAAAATAAAAAAAGACGCTGAGTAGCCTTTGCACCAGTTCCCAAGCGATTATGCCTGGGGGCGGGCGTTTGTTGGTCTGTAATAGTAGTCCCTGTGCATCTAGTCAGTCCCGCTGCGGCGTACCATTATGGGCGGTCGTGAAGTGGTTAAAAAGTGCCAACAATAAGGGGACAACAGAAACTACAGCAATAGAAAACAAAACTGCACCCCAACGATTGTAAACTACCTAAAAACTATTAACTAACCAAATAAACATTATACTCTATCCGAACCATCACTAAGCAAACACTAGAATTAACATTAGTGTTGAG